>NC_133658.1:664009752-664309752 GCF_037893015.1 Macrotis lagotis
TAAAAGAACTGAGACCCAGAAAGATGTTTATTTCAATTCATCCTCTATTCAGCAACCAAAATGATTTCCCTAAAATATAGAACTGTTCATGTCACCTTTCCCACTCAATAAGCCCCAGTGACTCCCTAGTACTTCCAAAATCAACCATAAAATTCTGTTTCTCAGTTCTTCACTATCTTTCCAATCTTCTTTTCATTAGTCCCTTCCACACATTCTACCATCCACTCTACCAGCTCATTTTCCTGTATACAATACTTCATCTTCTCTCTCTATGACTTAGAACTAATTTCCCCTCCACCCCAAAATTTGGAATTTTCTTCCTTCCCTCCCTTCCCTCCCCTCCCCTTCCTTTTTCTTTCCTTCCCTTCCCTTTCCTTCCCCTACCCTAGACTTCTCTGGTCTCCTTAAGGGCTTTGGCTCATATTCCACCAGCAGAAGGAGGCCTTTCTAGATTACTTCTGCTAATGCCTTATCCTCTTAGATTACCTTTACTTCTGATTTATTCTGTATATCTTATACCTAGTTGCTTACAAACTGTCTCCCTCAATAGAATGTGAACTCCTTGAGGGCAAGAATTGTTTTTGCCTTCTCCAATGCTTGGCACAGTGCTCCTGCCTAGTGAGTGCATAAGCAATGCTTGTTGGGCAGCTAAGTAGCACGGTGGGTAGAGCACTGTCCCTGGTGTGAGGAGGACCTGAGTTCAAATCCAACCACAGACACTTAATACTCACTAAGTAGTATGACCTTAACAAGACACTTAACCCCATTGCCTTATCCAAAAAAAAAAAATATGGTTGACTGACCAGGTGGCTACTAAGTGGTCAATTCTTTGGTCTTGTCAATCCAGTACCATCCCCTCAGTATCAGATTATAGTAATGTCCACAACTTGATTAATTATCCTTTGTCTTAAAAGCAAGATGCATTGAAAAAAATCCACAATTTGAGTTTCCCAAATTATGAATGAACAGAAAGTATTTTACTTCAAAGAATGGAAGAATATATCATTTTGGCAAGGCAGGCAGCTTGGCATGGTGAATAAGATTTCTAGACTTGGAGTTCAGAAGAGCTGAATTCAAATCCGGCCTTTAACATTTTTAGCTATATGGCCACGGACAAGTCTCTGACTCTCTAAGAAATCTCGCTCAGATTCCATCAACTCTCCAAGATTGTCTACTAAATTTTAGGTTTCTGGATGGATGCATATCAATTCTTTATTGGTACTGACATAGTGATAATATGGCCAAACTGTGTTTCTTCCCCCAAAGGGAAGAAGGAACAGTGAGACAGAAACAACTAGAATGACCTAAGATCCATGGATGTATAGCCTTGAGGGACCTTCACCTGGGTCCAGAAGGGGTGGGACCCTCACTCCTCTATTGTCAGAGAGTCAAACTGAGTTTAGTCCTTGGAAGTCTGACCCCTGGTGAGTAGAGACTTCCTCTTCTCACATTTATTGGTTCATTATACTCTCCAATTGGAATTATTTTAGTTATATTTGATTAGATTATGGTTTATAATCTGAAGGGGGGGACTCTGAAAAATGAGATAGTGAAAAGGTACTCAACATAAAGTTTTGCTCAGCCATAGGAGCGGTAATTATCATTTCAACACAAAGAAAGACTAAACATGAAGCTATCACAAGCACTCATTAACATAGTAGGAATAAGTAACAATTCATAACTACCAGTATTATCCCACTGAAATCCTGATAACTTAAACCTCATCAGAACATAAAAAAGTATGCAATACTGTTAACTAAGCATTTTATATTTCACCTCAGCAAAGTGCTGTTTAAAGATCTTTCTGCTGATAATACATTCAGACTTGGGCAATCTTCTTGTCCATAGTTGCCCTCTCCAACCACTGATGAGACTTGTCTACCACTGGAATTCACAAGGTCTTTGAAATATTCATTTTCCCAAAATTAATAAAGAACAGATGCTAGAAAAAAGGCAACCAGAGGCTTAGATAACAATTAACTTATTGCAGCCCCTACTCCATGTGGGAAGCAACAAAAAGGTCATTATATCATCATGGATGAGTCATACCTGTCTTTCACCATGCCTCATTAGAATAATGCTGCCTGGAGAATCACAAAAAAGGCTAAGGAGGAAAATATTCACTCTTTAACAGAGGCAGTGGTTACTCAGAAATTAGGGCTTCCGAAATCATTCTAAGACACTAAGCCTTATCAGTAGCAAACAGGATATTCTCCATCCCAAGCCCCTATATGCATTCTTATCTAGCTTATTCATGGTTGGTATGTATAGGTAAAAGGTATTTGAAGTCTGTTGGTACTATTCAGAAAGACCCTAGCTGCCTTTTCTTTCCTAAGTGTAAAAAAAAAATACTATTCCCCACCCCCAGCTGCTGACTCAAGCTAACCTGTAATTCTGGACAGAGCTGAGTTTCCCTGAGACCACCCATGAATCCTGCTCTGCCTCTCAGGAACCAAAATAAATGGATGAGAAATTAGGTGGCTGGCAGTGCTGAGTGACACATGCCTGCTTGCTTCCTTTTTAATGTGGGCCATCCATGCTTTGCATATTACCAATAAACCCTGAGGAGCAAGATTTAAGTAATGTTCAGCTATATTTTTATTGCTTGAGATGTAGAACTGGACTAATTTATCATGCTCAAGAGACAGCAGCTGCTGAGCTAGATCACCCTGCTCTCAGACCAATTTAAGTTAAATAGAAATAGAGATAATTTCTGATTTCTTTTCCTCAGAAATACATATTTACTTTCAGGGAAAAGTATCTTTCTTATTCTTCTTGTTGTCCCTATTTACCTAATATAATTAGGGCTTTATCAGCTGAGTTCCCTCAGAATCTCAATATTTGGGAATATTGAGAAATACTGAGATTCTATGAGAAATGTTTAGCAAGGGAGAAAACCAGCTGTGGGCTGAGAGATCAGAGCTGCTATTTTGACCATCAAAGGCCTAAGTGTGATGGGATTTTTACCACTGCACTCTTCAGAAAGGAATTCAATGAATAAGTAACTCTTTTTACATTTTTCTTTATTCTCATAGAAACAATTAAGTAATCTTAGTGGCACCAAAAAATTAAGAATAAATTGAATTTAAAAAGAACCACAATAAGCAATATCATGGTTAGGAGGTTCATGGACAAGTTCATGGACCCCAGGTTAAGAACAATTCCTGACATATACATTCTATAAGCATTTATAAATCACCCATTCTAATTCAGACACTACAATAGATCCTAGCAACACAAAGACAAAAACAAAAGAATCTTTTCCCTCAAAAACCTTCCATTTCACTGGAATATAAAGAACTGTAAAATTTTCCGAAGTACTTAAAAACTTAGCTGATCTTAACTACCACACTTCCAGATTATTATTAGAATAATGAGATAAATTTTAGAAAAATAGGTTGGATGTTTTTTTATTATTTAAAATTTCTTTTCAATTTTAATTCCCATGAATATTTTTTTTTGTTTTTATGTTACTTTCATTTCACGATAGAGGCACCCTCTCTTGAGGAAACAAAATAGTGCAGTGGATAGAGCAGCACAGGACTTGGGATCAGGAGGATCAATGTGAATCCTGCCTCAGAAACTCATTATGTGACCTTAGTCAAGTCATTTAACTTCTGTCTACTTCAGTTTTTCTCATTTATAAGAAGGAACAATAATAGTACCTATTGTACACTGCTGTGTGGATAAAAATGAGATAACATATATAGATATATATATATATATATAAAATATGTACAAATATAAATGATATAAAATAATTTATAAGATGCTTTGCAAATCTCTAAGATCTATGTCACTGAAAACCATCATCATCATCATTATTGTAATTAAATTAAATTAACTAATTAAATTAAATTAATTCAAAGAAGATTGATAGAGGGATAAGAAGTTTAACAAAATTAACCAACATACCAACTGAGTTTACTAGTATGCTCAGTTTCCTATCCAGTAATGTCAAATTCAAATAGAAAGGAATCCTGAGGGACTCCACATTGACTTTAGAAAATCACAAATTGACATTATCTATACTGTATTTTGTTAATTTTATTAAATACTTTCCAATTACATTTTGATCTGATTTGAGTTGTACCCAGGACTTTTCGTGGCTGCTTCTTGGGGCCCTGGCTGTAAGTCTGGGAGTGCTTTAGAGTCTCAGATCTCTACAGAAAGGGAAGAAGGTGCATTTTCTCCATTCAGAGTCAAACTTGATCATTTTAATTACATAACATTGAGTTTCACTTTTGTTTTCTTCTTTCTATTTACATTGTTATAATAATTGTATCTTCCTTTCATGCTAGTTGGGCTCCTCGAAGCTCTCTGTTGTCAATTTCCCTGGATTGGGCACTGGGTGGAACTCCTGTGTGTGGGCACTTGGCCCACGTTTTTGTTTTTGTTTTTTTAGGTTTTTGCAAGGCAAATAGGGTTAAGTGGCTTGCCCAAGGCCACACAGCTAGGTAATTAAAAAGTGTCTGAGGTCGGATTTGAACTCAGGTACTCCTGACTCCAAGGCCGGTGCTCTATCCACTGTGCCACCTAGCCACCCCAGCCCATGTTTTTCAATCTGAAGCCTGCCACTCAGGCATTTCCTCGTGCACCTGGTTTTCACCTAGGAAGAAGATCTCTAAAACCTGGCACAGGTGCACCATGTACTATGATCTGGGTTGCTGAACTCCTTCCCAACACTGTCCCCCCACCCCACTTATTCCCTTTTCCCATTTTTCTGGGAAACATTTGCCATTGTCTCCCCACACCCCCATGGGACAGGAATTTTGTTTTCGGCGGGGGTAGGGGCAGGGAAAGAACGTCAAAAGCTTTCTTACAACATTATTAAAAGTGCCTGACCAGTTTTGATGCATATTATAAACAAGTACTCGACCTTTTTAATTTTACAAGAGCTCATGTCGAGAGCCACATCTTTACAAAAGGCTAATTTCATCTTTTATTTTGCTTGCGTTGCTTTCTTTCTTTCTTTCTTTCATTCTTTCTTTTTTTCTCTCACCTAGAGAGTATAAAAAGAGTGCAGAATTAATTACTTCCCTTCCTTCCCCCTTTGTCTATTTATTTATCTATCTATATATCTATCTCTAACCAACTCTCTCTAGAGAAAAATCATTTTCACACATTCAAAGTCTTCATGCATATCTTCAAATGACTTCATCATTTCTTGTAGCATGATAATATTTCCTTATATTCATAAAACAAATCCTATCATTTAAACAGTAGTTTGAATACATGATCTCACTTTCTGATAACTGTGTGAGGTAAACACTACAGGTATTTCCTCCATTTTACAGTTAAGGAAATTAGGCCTTTAAGACAGGAATTCTTTTTTTTTTTGGCATTCATTAGACACCTTTATTCAGAATGAAAACACCATCAATAACTCAGGAATAATGTATTCAGTTGTCAGATTTTTAAATTCAATGTCAGAAGAAATTGTTAAAATTTAATAGCTTTTTCCTTTGGTCATGGCCTAATTACATGATCATTTAAGTTTGACCCCCCAAAAAGACCTGAAATGATTGAGGACATGCAAAGGCTGAATATATAAAGGTGATAGGATACGATGGAAGCTCCTTGAGAATGGAGATTTTTCTCTTTGTATTTGTATCCACAGCAAATAGAACAGAGCATGGCATGTGTTATTTATTCAATTATTTGAGTCATATTTTACTCTTCATGACCTCATTTGGGGTTTTCTTGACAAAGATACTGAACTGATTTGCTATTTCCTTCTCCAGCTCATATTACAGATAAGGAAACAGAGGCAAACAGGGTTAAGTGACTTGCTGAGGGTCATGCAGCTAGTAAAGAGCCTGAGTCTGGATTTGAACTCAGATCTTCCTAACTCCAGGCTTGGTACTCTGTCCACTATACCATCTAGCTGCTCTGACATGCAAGGTCCTCAATAGCTGATTGACTGAATAGATTTAAATATCAGTCATAAGAAAATTAACTTCTCTTATTATTTCAATGTCAAGGACAAGTGATTTCTGGACATTCTTTCCTAGGATTACATAGCTGGACAAGAGATGGGATCTGAGCCTAGCTCTCAAGCCATACCACTCTGGTGCAGGCTTTCATAACTTCATGCTTAGATTATTGCATTAGCCTATTGCTAGATCCTCCCCACTTCAATCTATCCTCCATTCAAAACACTAAAGTGAAGTTCCTAAGTCTGATCTTACCACCACCACCACCGCCACTCAATTCATTCCAATGACTTTTTTTTCTTGTAAAAGCTACTGTTTTATGTAGTTGGAAAACAAATCAATAAAATATTTTTTCTATTGGAGAATAGTTTTATTATTATTATTTATTATTATATATTATATTATTATATATTTATATGCTGTTATATATTTATTATTATATTTATTATTATCATTATTATTATAAAATTGAATCAAGTCCCTGTATATCATGGATGTGAGATCTTTATCCTAGTAACTTGCTATAAACTTTTTTCCCCAGTTAATTTCCCTTCTAATTTTAATTGCTTTTAATGTGAAAACTTCAGTTTTATATAGTCAAACTGTTTATTTTATTTTATATGATCCTACCTATGGGACAGCTAGATAACACAGTGGATAGAGTTGTGAGGTCTGTCGATAGGAATATTTATTTTCTTGGCTATTTCAAATATAATCACTGACATTGAATGCCACTTAACTCCGTTTGCTTCAGTTTCTTCATGTGTAGAATGAGCCGGAGAAGTAAAATGAGTGTAGAAGGCAAATCTTTGCCACGAACACCCCAAAGAGGCTCGCAGAGAAAGACATGAGGGACACCTGACAATGACTGATCCTCCACATGCCTTGCTTGGCGGCAATTCCAAAAGCCGTCTGGCACCTCCTGCTTCCAGTCCGCCGCACATCTCATCAGTTCATCCATTGGAACAGCCTCATACACTGCAACTTCGTCTTGTAAAATGTTCAAGGTCAAGGAGTCCTGCAGAGACGGCTGCGGTGACACAAGGAGAAGAGGAGGGCCTGGGCCTCAGTTCTGCTGGGCCGAGACTGGAGAAAGCAGAGAAGAGGGGGGAGAGGGAGGGGAGGGGGCAGGGGGGAGGCTCTCCCGGCTCAGCTCGGCCTGGCCCGGCCCGGCCTGGCCCATCCCGGCCCAGCCCCACCTGACACAAACCAGCCGGGCCCGGGCGAGACCAACGGAGCCGAGCCGAGCCCTGCCGAGCCGAGCCGAGCCGTGCCGAGCCGAGCCGAGCCGTGCCGAGCCGAGCCGAGCCGAGCCGTTCCGAGCCGAGCCGTTCCGAGCCGAGCCGAGCCGAGCCATTCCGAGACGAGCTGTTCTGAGCCGAGCCCAACCGTGCTGAGCCGAGCCGAGAAGCCCTGCCGAGCCGAGCGAGCTGTGCCGAGCCGAGCCGTGCCGAGCAGTGCCGAGCTGTTCCGAGCCGAGCCGTTCCGAGCCGAGCCGAGCCGAGCCGAGCCGAGCCGTGCCGAGCAGTGCCGAGCTGTTCCGAGCCGAGCCGTTCCGAGCCGAGCCGTGCCGAGCAGTGCCGAGCCGAGCCGAGCCGTGCCGAGCCGTGCCGAGCCGTGCCGAGCAGTGCCGAGCTGTTCCGAGCCGAGCCGTTCCGAGCCGTTCCGAGCCGAGCCGAGCCGAGCCGAGCCGAGCCGAGCAGTGCCGAGCCAAGCCGTGCGGTTCCGAGCTATAGATTTCCTTCTTAGAATAATATTTTAAAATATGTGTGTGGATAGACAGATGGACATACATATGTGTATCTGTCTATACCAATTATGTTGAAACACAGTTATTGAAATATTTTTAAAATAAATTCATGGACCCCATGGTAGGAGGGTAAGAGGGTGTATGACTTGCCCAAGGTTATACAAATTCAATTCAAATAAACATTTATTAAGTGCCTATGAAGAGGCACTGTGCTAAACCCTGAGGAAACAAAAGAAGTGGCAAATAGTCTTGGCCCTCAAGGAGCTTAAAATCTAATGGGGAGATAAAATGAAATTAAATATATGCAAAGCAGGGGCGGCTAGTGGATAAAGCACCGGCCCTGGAGTCAGGGGTACCAGGGTTCAAGTCCGGTCTCAGACACTTAATAATGACATAGCTGTGTGGCCTTGAGCAAGCCACTTAACCCCATTTGCCTTGCAAAAACCTAAAAAAAAATATATACACAAAGCAAGCTTTATATAGGACAAATAAATAAGGAAAAGCACTGGGATTAAAAAGGGTGAGAAAAGATTTACTGTTAGTTGGGATTTCAAGGAAATCAGAGAGGTCAGTAATGGGAGAATACAGCTAAGAGAAAACAAGAAACTGAGAGATAGAGGGCCTTGTGCCTGGAACAACCCTGAGGTCAGTGTCACTGGATCAAAGAATAGTGTCATCAGAAAATAAAATATAAGAAGATTGAAAAAGGCAGGAGGGGATTAAGTTATGAAGGGTATTTTATATTTGCTCTTCAAAGAAGCCACTAGTAGGCATCAGAATTGTCTTTTAAACCTAGATATTTTTTACTGCAAGTTTGATACTCTACCCACTGTGACGTACAGTCTCTCAAAATTCTAGGATTTATTACAAACAGATGAGAGTGGGTTGTGTACTAAAAGGATAAAAGAAAAACTAATAATAGAACTTTGAACTCCTTATGCTAGCTATGTGATAGAATGCTGGGCCTGAGATCAGGAGTTCCTGAGTTCAAATCCAGTTTCAGACACATGCTAGCTGTGTGACCCTAGGCAAGTCACTTCCATCTGCCTCAGTTCTTCATCTGTAAAATGAGTAAAATGACAAATTATTCTAGTATCTTTGCCAAGAAAATCCCAACTGAGGTCACCAAGAATCATACACAACTAAAACAGCTGTACAACAAAAATACTACTTCAATATAGCTGCATAAAAGTAACAGATTCATACTCTCAAAGAGCAATAAAAATGTGCATACCCTTTGATCCAGCAATACCATTACTGGGTCTATACCCTGAAGAGATGAAGAAAAAGGGTAAAAATATCACTTGTACAAAAAATATTCATAGCGGCCCTGTTTGTGATAGCAAAGAAACCAGGAGGGATGGGAATTCAAGGAAGCCTGGAAGGATTTGCATGAACTGATGCTGAGCAAGATGAGCAGAACCAGCAAAACATTGTACACTCTAACAGCAACGTGGGGGCAATGATCAACCTTGATGGACTTGCTTATTCCATCAGTGCACCAATCAGGGACAATTTTGAGGTATCTGGGATGGAAAATACCATCTGTATCCAGAGAAAGAACCGTGGAGTTTGAACAAAGACCAAAGACTATTAGCTTTAATTTAGAAAATCCATTATCTTACTATGTAATTCTGCTATCGCTTATACTTTATTTTTCTTCCTTAAGGATGTGATTTCTCTCACATCGCATTCAACTTGGATCAATGTATACCATGGATACATTGTAAAGACTAACAGACTCCCTTCTGTGGTGGGGGGGGGAGGAAGATTAGGGAAAAAATTGTAAAACTCAAAATAAATAAAATCTTAAAGAAGAAGAAAAAAAAAACCAGATGCACAAGTGTACTTTCAACCCTGAAAGCAAAAGTCCTACTTTAGCAAAGAGGAAAAGGCAAGAAATAGGCAAGAAAAAAACAACAGAAAAACATTCTAACTTTAGAAAGTTACTATGGTGACAAGGAAGATCAAAGCACACTCAAGAAGACAGCAAAGTCAAAACTCCTACATCCAAAACATGAAAGAAAAATATGAATTGATCTTGAGTCATGGAAGAGCTCAAAAATAATTTTAAAAACCAGGTAAGAAAGGTTGAGGAAAAGTTGAGAAGAGAAATGAGAGGGATGAAAGAAAATAATGAAAAAAGGAGTCAACAGCTTGGTAAAAGGAGGCACAAAAATGCTAAAGAAAATGTTGCCTTTAAAACAGAATAGAAAAACAGCAGAATAGGCCAAAATTTTACCACAAAAAAAGCATGCTTTGAAAAGCAGAATTGGTCAAACAGAAAAAGAAGTACAAAATCTCAATGAAGAAAATAATTTCTCTAAAGTTAGAATTGAGAAAGCAGTACCTAGTGATTTTATGTTAAATCAAGAAACAAGAAAACAAACCAAAAGAATGGAAAAAAATAAAAGATAATGTGAAATATCACATTGGAAAAATAAGTGACCTGGAAAATAGATTCAGAAGTTTAAAAATTGTTGAACTTCCCTAGGCACCTTCTTTGAAGGAAATTATCAAAGAAAACTGTCCTGATATTCAAGAACCACAGGATAAAGTGAAAATGGAAAGAAACTTTCAGGAATATTATAGCCCAGAGTTCGCAGGTCAAGAAAAAAATATGACAATCAGCAAGAAAGAAATAATTCAAATATCATGGAATTATAGTATAATATAAGATTTAGTAGATTCTGCATAAAATAATCAGAGGGCTGGGAATATGTAATCCAGAGTGCAAAGGAGCTAGGATTTACAATCAAGAATCACATACTCAGAAAAATTGAGTATAACCCTTTAGGAGAATAAGTGCATGTTTAATATAATTGGGAATTTTTAAGCATTTCTAATTTAAAAAAAACACAGAACTGAATACAAAATTTGCTTTTAAATGCAAGATACAAAAAAAATGAGGAATTGCTAAAAATTCCTAAAAATCTATCTAATAAGGCTATTAGAAGGATTATACATAGACAGAAAACAGAGATGTAAGTTGCATGTGATGGCATGATTATATAAAAAAATAAAATTAAGTAATGAGAAAGAAGAAAGCACTGGGAGAAGGGGAAAGGAAGAGGTAGAATAGGATAAATTATTTGACATAACAGAGATTTTACAGTGGAAGGGGAAAATGGGGGAAGAGGAGACAGAACCATATGAACCTTACTCTCATCAGAATAACTCAAAGAGGGACAATAATACATACACTCAGTTGAAATCTACCTTACCATATGGGAAAGTAGGATGGGAAGGGGATAAGAAAAAGGGATCAGAGAGGGAGCTGATAGAAGGGAGGACATTTTGGAGCATAAAATACTTTTGAGAATGGAGAGTAGAATAAAAGGTGGGGATAGAGTGGAGGGAAATACATGACTGGTAAACAACAGTGTAGAAAAAAAATTTTCAGTGAATTTCTCTGATAAAAATGTTATTTCTCAAACTTTCTGGTTTGAATTTCTTTCTAGTTTCTGGTTCTAGAAAACAGTCAAATTTAAAGGATAAGAATTATTTTTCAGTTGTTAAATGATCAAAGGATATGAACAGGCAATTTTCAGACAAAGTAATCAAAGCTATTTATAGTCATATAAAAATTCTCTAAATCACTGTTGATGAAAGAAATACAAATTAAAACAACTCTGGGCTACTGCCTCACACCTGTCAGATTAGTTAAGATGAGAGAAAAAGGAAATGAAAACTGTGGAGGGGATATCGGAAAATTAAGTCACTAATACTCTGTTAGTGAGTTGTGAAGTGATTCAACTATTACGTAGAGCAGTTGGTAGTTATGGTCAATATAAAGGGCTATAAAACCATGCATACTTTTTAATCAACACTAACCACTACTGGGTCTGAATCCCAAAAGAGATAAAAAAACAAAAAGGAAAAGGACCTAAATACAAATATATTTATAGCAACTTTTTCTTATGGTAAAGAATTAGAAATTGAGGTGATTAGGGAATGGCTAAACAAGTTGTTGCATATGATTGTAATGGAACACTATTGTGCTCTAAGAAATAATAATTGAGATGCTCTCAGAAAAATTTATACTGAGACAAAGAACTGAGACAAAGTGAAATGAATAGACTAAGGAAGAAATTGTACATAGCAACAGCAATATTGTATACTGATAAACCTGTAAATGACCTAGCTATTCTCAGCAATGCAATGATCAAGAAATCTGAAGGAACTAAAGATGAAGAATGCTATCCATCCCCAGAAAAAGAACTGATGGAGTCTGTATACAAATAAAAGCATATTTTTTTACTTTATTTTTCTTGAATTTTTTTAATTCTGGTCTGTTTTTTTTTTTACAACATGATTAACATGGAAAGTTTTAAAAGAGGAAAAATACAATCTCATTTGATTCTTACAATATTATTATCCCCATTTTATAGATAAATTGAGACAGAGGATAAATGACTTATCCAATGTCATATGACTAGTAGGTGTATGAGGCTACTCTTGTATGTAGGTGTATGGATTCAGCTCTTCCAGACTGCAAACCCAAGGCTCTATGCCCTGGGAAAGCTAGCTACTTCTATGGAGCAAGCAACCTAGTAGTTTCTATTTAATCTAATATAAAAGAGACAAATGTTCAAATAAGCTTTTGAAGATGGTATCCTAAGTGAATGGTGGTAGCAGCATTGATAGGAATAATGAAAACAGGACAAGATATTCTTATTTTTAACCATTTGATTCTTCCCCAGACTGCTGAAGTCATTACTCCAATAATTTGGTTGAACTGCTTGTCCCTGAGTATCCATGGGTCAGCTACACTTTTTTCAACTTCTTATTCCACATCTCTTTAAAATTGTCAGTCAAAAGGTTTGAATAGAAATTCATGCACCCAAGCAAAACTACAAAGAACCCCTATCCACTTCTTCTTCCCCAGAAGTGTCTTCAGCTTGGAAGGGTGGGAAGAGGGGACAAATGGAATTTGTAGTGATTGTTCAAAAATTTTCTGAGCTACCTGGGAAGTATCAACAGCAATTCACTGTTGTCTCATGAGCACAGACATAACAATACAATCAATTGACCAATGGTGGTACCATGAGACAGTCATCAAAAATATCTGATATCACCACCTGTGTGCTCCCAAGGGCTTGTGATGGGGTGGAGGAAGAACATAGCCATTATTTTAGTCTGAGTTTGATTTTTCCAGTTGTATAGAATCAGTCTGAGTTTTATTGACAGGCTTTCTGTGCCATGAACAGGGTCAGATTGACCAACAGGGAAAGTGGTATCATTATCTTTTTTCTAGAAGAAGCAGAAATGGGAGAGAGAGGCTTTCTGCAATCTATAGACCTTTTCTTTACAGTTTAGGGGGTGTCTTCTGTACTAGGCACCTTCATTTCTTCAGTCTTGCCCTGGTACTAAGTGTTTTACAAAATTTTCTATCTCTATCAGAATAATGGCATTCTCACAAAATATTTTGCTTCCAGGCAAGCTGTGGAGATAGGGCTGCAGAAAATGATTATGGAAACCCAGCTTGTTACTCCAAGTCTCAAAATCTCTCCAGCACTTTTGGATGTAATAAAATAGAAATTAAGAAGGGAGGGAGGAAGAGGGCTATGCTCATAGAGGAGATATACAGAAGCAGGCAGTGGATTTGTAGGCAGAAGATATGGGTTTGAATCACAATTCCATTATTTGTTTTCTATGTGACTTTAGGAGAGTCACTTACCCTCTCTGAGATTCTGGAACTCTGGGACTTTCCCATCTATAATATGAGAGACTGGAATGAAATGATTTCTAAGGTGCATTTTAATAATCCTACAAAAGGAGAGAAGAAAGTCCTGGTTTGTGTTGCTTCCAAAGGTGTGTGTAATGAATGGAAGCATTTCTTTATTGGAAACTATAATTGGAAATATAGCAAAAGATTTTCTATTAAAACTATAATTTACTTATTTAATCTCTTTTGTTCAAAAATGATTTTAATATAGGGCTGAAATAGTCTCAACTGAGAAGACACACCTAACAGCTTTTCCCAGCAGTCCATTAGCGGATAAAAGAGGAAAGCATAAAAAGCTGTTGAGAGAAATTTAGAAGTCGTTTCTCCCACATAGCTGTAATTTTAAATTTTTAAATATCTAATATGGTCTTGAATTTTATTCCCTGTTCTTCTGATCCAGGTAAAGCAGACACAGTAGACACGAAATGTGGAGACTGTGAGAATCATTACTTACCCTTTATTTGGCCAGTAAAATAAACAATGGTCTTGGGATGATACAGCAGGCTGCTATCAGGCTAATGCCATCTTTTCTCTGTTTGTAAACTCCCATCACCAAATGCTCTAGCTAGCATGTGGAAAAACCCAGAGAGAGAAAGGACTTGAGAATGACAAAAATAAATCTGTCACTCTATTCAAGCTCACTTTGCCCAAACAAATATCTTCTGTCCCTGTGTGCTGTTTAAATAGCTCTATGATATCCCCTAGGTTGATAGTCTCTAAAGTGGTAGCTCAGATCTCCTGACAGAACATAGCTGTACCCAAAGGTGAGTGTAATCAAAGGGATGAACAATGGATCGCATCCCTATTCTTAAGAGTAGCCAATCATGAAGCTTGTCACCACCATAACCATACTTGCCCTTCCCCCCCCCCAAAGTCCCCATTCCTATACTGTCTCCTCTGTATAAGCTTCCAAATGTCCCCTTCTGAACCTGGATTCTACATCTGGGTATGGTACCCACCTCACTCCTTTTTCATTTCAGCTAGGACATGGTAGGTGGGACAGGATGAATAGGCATGATTAGATTGTGATCTTCATTGCAGATATCATTATGGTACCTTTTCCTAAAATCTACTTCTCTTTTAAAATTTCTTATTACTCACTTTCTAATACCCCATATAATCAATCAATAGCTAAATATTGCCATTTCTATCTCTACATCTTTCTTACCTATCAACTTCTCTTGTCATACATAGATACCATTTTAGTTTAGAATCACATTACTTCTCACCTAAATTATGTCAATGATTATTGATTTAATTCAACTTCCTGCCTCAATTCTCTTCCCATTCCAATCCATTGAGACAATCCTGGTTGCCAATGATTTTCTTAAAGTTCAGGTCTAGCCATGCATACCCTAACTCAATGGACTCTAGTGGCTCCTTACAAATACTGGGAATAAATATTATTTCATGTTTACTTCATCTTTTTCATCTTTCTATATGTGTGTGTATTTTGTAGTATAATTACATTATATGAAATTAACAAATAAATACCCACATGTTAGAATACCAGCTCAAAAAATTATTTGTAACAGGATGCATGATCAAAAGATTCTGGAAATCATTGCCCTAGGACAATGTTGTTTCTCTAATAATAGTTAACATTTATATAATGTTTATCAGCTTACCACATTATATAATGTGTCAGGCATCATGTTAAGCATTTTATAGTTATTATCTCATTTGATCCTCAAAACAACCCTGGGAAGTAGGTTTTTTGGTTTTTTGTTTTTGTTTTTTACAAATGAGGAAACAGAGGTTAAGTGATTTTTCCCAAGTTCACATGCTAGTAGGTATTCAAAGCTAGACTGGAACTCAGGTCTCCCTGATTTCAGGCTCAATGTTTTATCCATTATGCCACCTAGCTACCCCTATGCAAAGAAGTTCCTAATAAATTTTCTAAATGATCTAAACTGAGAAGGAAGACCCAGTCAATTGCTTGGTAAATGTCATGTACCTTGAAAAATATTAATGTAGAAGAAAAAAACACAAATGATATTTCCTTCCCTCATCCCTTCAATCAACCTAAATTTTCTTATGATCTATCTCAGTCACTGACTAAGGAAGAGTCATGATTCTGACTAATTAACCAGTAGTCATGAAGGGAAGCCTAGAGATGCCTTTAATCTAACACACCTCATTTTCTATTGGCTCTGGGAACATTTTTCTATCTTTAACAACAAACTTTGCTGGGAATAATCTAAAAGGTCCTTTCTAGGGCTCAAATCTAAGTAATTAAACAAAATAGCGATATGCAACTTCTGCAGTTAGACCATGGATTAGGCAGCTGCTACCACCTAGTGACAGTAATGGGAACCTTGAGGGCTGCATTCCCTAAGAATCTGGTGTCTCTATTGACTAAGCAATCCACAAGTGTCCATCAAGGCAGGCTTCAGCAACAGATTTGTTTATATTTCCCAATTAACTCAATATGAATAGCCACTACTTTGGGTATTTGTTAGTATTTGATAAACTCCAAGATTTAAGTTTTTGGTGTAAGAATCCACCATTTGACAAAAATTGCTGGGAAAATTAGAAAGCAATTTGGCATAAAACAGGCATAGACCAACATCTCACATTGTATGCAAAAATAAAGTCAAAATGGATAAATGATTACCACATAAAGGATGATATAATAAACAAATTAGGGGAGCATGAAAAAATGTACCTGTCAGATGTATGACTAACAGGGACCAAACGATAAATTGGTAGAATTATGGGAAGTAAAATAAATAATTTTGATTACATGAAATCAAAAAGATTTTGCCCAAACAAAACTAATATAGGCAAAATTAGAAGAAAAAACCCAGAAAACTAGGGAAAACATTGTATAGCAATTTTTGCTGATAAGGCTTCATTTCTCAAGTATGTAGAATACTGAGACAAATGTATAAAAGTTAAGTCATTCTTCAGTTGTTAAATAGTCAAAGGATATGAACAAGGCAGTAATCAGAAGAGGAAATCAAAGCTATCAATAGTCACATTAAAAATAGAGGGCAGCTATGTGGTACAGTGGATAGAGCATCAGCCCTGGAGTTAGGAGGACTTTGAGTTCAAATCCAGTCTCATCACTCATTAATTGCCTAGCTGTGTGACTTTGGGCAAGTCACTTAACCCCATTGCCTTAAATACCTAAAAATAATTTTTAAAGTGCTCTAAATCATTATTGATTAGAGAAATTCAACTTCTTCAACTGATCAGATTGGCCAGTAAGACAGAAAAAGAAAATGTTGGAAGGAATGTGGAAAAAAGAGGACTAATGAACTGTTGATGGAACTGTGAACCAATCCAACCATTCAGGAGAACAATATGGAACTATGCCCAATGAGTTATAAAATTGTGCATACCCTCTGACCTAGCAAGACTACTGTCTTTATCCAAAGAGATCAAAGGAAAAGGAAAAGAACCTATTTGTACAAAAATATTTATAGTATCTCTTTTTGTAGAGGCAAAGAATTGGAAATTAAGGGGAATTCTCATGCTGTAGGAAATGACCAGTAGGATAGTTTCAGAAAAACCTGGTAAGATTTACATGAATTGAAGCAAAGTGAGCAGAACCAGAACCTTGTACACAATAATAGCACTATTGTTAAGGATAATCAACTATGAAAGACTTAATTACTCTGATCTAGTCAATGAACCAATGAACCATGAGTCGAAAGGACTCATGATAAAAAAATGCTATTCATTTCCAGAGAGAGAACTAATAAACTCTAAATTAAAACTGAAACATAACATTTTTAACTTTATTTTTCTTGGATTTTTTTTTGGTCTTTGCTTCTTTTTGCAATGCAGCTAATATGGAAATATATTTTGTAAAACTTTATATGTATAACAGATGCTTGCCTTCTCAAGGAGGGGGTAGAGGTAGGAGGGATAGAGATCATTTGGAATTCAAAATTTCAGAAATGATTCTTATATGCACAAATGCATTCTTATATGCAATCAGAAATATTTGATAAAACAAAATTTTAAAATAGATTTTTAAAAGAGATCAGTATTAGCTTTGGAGAAAGTAACTTAATGATGAGAGAGAAAGCCAGATTACAGAGGGTTTAAGAGATTGATAGGAAAGGAAATGGAGATTAGAGACAAAAGGAAAATGATATAAAATAACAGATAATGAGTTAATGAGACAGATAATTGCATTTTTCTTAAGGATAAGAGAGACAAGTGGATGTCTTATGCAGAAAGGAAATAGTATTTTCATCTATTAATTATTTCTTATTTATTCTGTGTATAATTTCTGTGTTTCCATGATTAGTGTGAGCTCCTTGAAGGCAGGACTGTTTTTTGCCTCTTTTTTGTATCCTCAGTATTTTGCACATGTAGGCATTTAATAAATTGATTATAAGGCAAAGTGAAAGATTAGTGAGAAGCTGGGAATGACAGCAGAGACAATCTGCTGTGAAGAGGAATTTATCTTGGCAAATAAAATGATCATCTCTTCCTGGGAGACAGAGGTTATCGAGGAAACCATGAGAGTAAATACCAGAATGACTTTAGATGAGGCATAAGGGAGAAGAGGAGGACTTCAGAAAATGACCTCAACTATTTTCCTCCAAATAAGGGGACAGGTGTTCAATTGAGATGGTGCTGTGGAAGTCTTCAGGAGAGATGAAAAGTCAAGGCAACAAATGTTTATTAAATACTTGCTATATGTCAGACACTTGAGTAATGAAAAGTTTTGGAATAGCAAATCAATTAAAGAAGGTGTATTTCCTAAGATACGTGTATCTATGTTTCTCCCATAGAAGATAAGCTCCTTAAAGACAAGACTGATTTTATGCTTTTTCATCCTCATTGTCTAGCATAGTCTCTGGTCCATAGAAAGTGCTTAACAAATATGTGTTGATAATATGACTAATATATCAGCTCTTACAGGGATATTTGCCTTTTAGACAACTAATTTCAGCTACTAAAACTCTGAGATGGGGAGTTAGTTTTTAGGATCAGGGACCCAATTCAATATTACTGAAAAATTATATCAATTAAATTAAGTGCAACTCAATCATGCCTTTGAAATGAGAAGAAATGTCCAGAAAAGCACTAGGTTTAGGGTGCTTAAGAGCAAAGACTATCTCACTTCAGGATGTAAAGATCTGTTCTTTTAAACTTTGCCAAAGTAAAGATAAGAAAAAGGAAAAGCAGATAATGAAAAAATAGAGGAACCTTATTCAGATATAGAAGAAACATTTTATATTTAGAAAAGGTATGAAGCTTTAGTAGTTCAGTTACATATAAAGAGGCCAGCAAGATGATGAACTTACATGTAAGATATAGGCAGTATTCAGGCATCTATCCCTAGCCATGACTAATTGATTCCTGCCAGAGTCTTTCCAGAGTCTGGAAAGAGCAACTGACTGATTTGAGACTGGTCACCAGAAGCAAAGGAAGATATTCTTAGTCAGGGAGCTTCCTCTGAACCAGGACCACCTTCTTTTTTTTTTATTTTTTTATTTTTTTTTAATCAGAAAGGACTTTCAATAGAAAAAGCTAAATCTCTTTCTCACTTCCTTCTTAGAAGTTACAAACTTCAGAGATGAGCCTCCACAGGAGTCAAAGAGGAGAGGATGGGCAGCCAGGTGGTGCAGTGGACAGAGAGCCAGTTCTAGGGTCAGAAAGAATCACCTTCATGAATTCAAATCTGGCCTCAGACACTTACTACTTAGATGATTCTGGACCAGTCACTTGACCCTATTTGCCTCGTTTCTGATTTGTAAAATGAGCTGAAGAAGTATATTCACTCTAGTGACTCTACCAAGTAAACCCCAAATGGGATCATGAAGAGCTGAATTCAATTCACAAATTTTTGGACATGACTGAAATGATTCAGCACACCAGAAAAAGAATCTTTATCCTCTCTGAACAAGAGCAATGTAGATGAAAAGAGGAATGTAGTATTCCATCTTTAATAGTGCAGTACTATCCAACCAAACCAATGGTTGAAAATAGGAAAAGATTATAGTTGTCCGTTAAAGAATAACCCCCCTGGGAGTTCTGAGAAGAGGTCAGTGGTTAATGGAGCTCTCTGGCTTCACCATTTGATCAGTTCTAATTCATTTTTTGAAAACCTTATCAATTAAATGTAGCCACTGATAACTCTTCCACAGGAATCCTGGGCAGAGCTATTACTGTCCCTTCATCTGGGTTCCCTAGTCAGATGACTTTCTCTACAAGAAATGTTCCCCTGAACCTTAACAACAGCTCTTGATTGGTCACCTCCCAGAAGAACCACTATGTAAATGATACTGATGAGGTTTGCTGAAAAAGCATGCTTCCATATTTGGCATTATCAGTTGTTTTCTCCAAGAACAGCTCCAATCTAGAGATAGAGCAGGTTTTCCATTTCCCAAAGTAAGTTGACACTATGCCTTTTTTAACCTGCCTTCCAATATCTATTGGACAGACAACCCAGCAGGCTCCTCTGTTTTTCTCTTTCTTTTTTTAAAGTTTGATCAGCCAGAGGAACAAGAAGCAGAATGTTAACATTCTCAGGCTGCTTTCACTGGCAACGCCCCAGCCAAGGCTGTTTAATTTATGGCAGGATGGCTGCAGGCAAGCCAACCTAATGAGGAAAGCTAAAGATTTAGAGTGAAGTATTAAATGTCTTTTTGCATTTCTTTCTTGCTGTTCCAACTAATAAAAAGAAGCCTATGGGAAGTTCTAGCATGTGACCATCCCTAGATTGTGATGCATTATATAGAGCTAGATGGGTATTTTATACTAAATTGCACAGCATGTTACAAGAGATTTTTTTTCTATTTTAATTTTGGGTTGTTCTGTCCCTCCCCACCCTCACTGGTTAGGAGAGTGATGTGCCAAGGTAAGACAACTGCTAGATGGTGAAATGGATAAAGCCCTAGACCTGAGATCTAATTTCAAATATGGCCTCAAATACACCTCCATCTGTCTCAGTTTCCTCATCTGTAAAATGAGTATAATAATAGCATCTGCCTCCCTAAGTTGTTATATGGACAAAATGAGATAGTATTATAATAATAAGTTTTGTAAAGTTAAAACAGTATGGATGCCAGCTATTATTACTGTTATGAAGAGAATCAGTTCAATTTAATTTATCAAGTATCAAGCACTCTCTATGTAAAGCAGTGAAGCAGCATGACACAATGGGAAAGATCCAACCTCTGAACCAGGAAGACTTGGGTTCAAGTCCTACATATGACACATGTTAGCTAAGTGACTAAGTCATTTAACATTTCAGTATCCTAGGCACTATATAAATTTATAAAGTCTATAAATTCTACTTACATATAGATTGCAGAGAAAATACTGCCTTCCATTGCTAGAGAAAGTTTCCTTAACAACAAAAATAGCAGGTGTGGTCCTTATCTCCTTTGTACCAAACAATATTTCTGCTGGAAATACACAATTACTATTACTTCTTTTTCTCCTTGGTACTAGACACTTGGGCTATCAGAAAAGAAAAAAAAAAAAAAGGCCTGACTCAAGATCATTCGTCATCCTGGTTCACTTCTGGGCATCTAGCTCATCAATGTCCTTCCTAAACTATAGAATGCAGAACTGAATACAATATTCCTAAAGGGGTCTGACTAGGGTAGAGAACAGTGAGATCCTCACTTCTGTATTTCTAGAAATTATCCCTTTCTTAACTAAGTCCAAAGATTGCATTAACTTTTTTTGTCTGCCATATCATACTGTTGATTCATATCAAGCTTGCAGTCCACTAAAACTCCCAGATCTTTTTCAAAAATCAATGATGAATTATGGTTCCTTGTTTTTGTACTAGTAAAGTTGATTTTTGTAAGTCTGAGCAAAAGAATTTATATTTATCACTATTATGTTTCAGCTTATTTTATTTGGCTCAATATTCTAACCTATCAAGATCTTTTCTTGAAGCTATAACTTATCTAAGATCAAGTGTCTCAGACTATTCTCTTGGAAAAGATGAAGAGAGACGCTGAATAGTCAGTACCTGAGTCAGCAGACATTTATTAACGGCTTATTGTGTGCAGATATTGTGCAAAGATGACCAACTCAGTCATCCTGTATGTTAGTTATCTCGTTAGCTTTGTGTTATCTGTACATTTGATAAGCATGTCTTTTACTTTACTTTACTATGCCTTTACTTTGTCAAAGTAATTGATAAAAATGGTAAAAAGCACAGGCCACGGGGTGTGCTGTTAAATGCTTAATGATAAGGACTCTGAGAGTGGAGGGAATATGCTAGGGAAACAATTTTAAATTTAATATGCATTAATATTTTCTTTATCTGTTTATAAATCTAGATAATCAACAAAACAAAGCAAAAAAAAAATCAAGCCTTGATTTGTAGAGTTTGTTGGGTTCCTAGATATATGTTCATACTAAAAAAACTTAACAATTAGAACTAAATCTGGCATATCTCTGGCAAAAAGCCAGGCATCAATCACTTAGACCGTCAGTAGAAACCACCTTTGAAGTTGTCATTGAACCAATATTGACAACTCTTTGAAAATTTTCCTAAAACCTATTCCAAAACTAACTGTATTGACCTTTCTCCTCAAGCATTGGCACATCTCTCAAATATATTCCCTTCTCTCCTCTGATACACCACTTAGTGTAGACCTTCAACTCTTCATGTTTAGAGTATTGTGATAGTCTACAGAGTGGTCTCTCTCCATTTCAATCTATTTTCCACTCAGTTGTCAAATTAAGCTTCCTTAAACACAGAAGAGATCACATCACCCCCATCCCCTGCCCCATTCAATTAACTCCAAAGTCTCCCTAACCATCTCCCAGATTAAATATCTTTCTTTTTGTTTTTAAATTCAAAGTCCTTTATAATCTGAGGTCCTCCTACATTTCCAACATTCTTTCACAAAGTTTACACCTCCCCACCTACTCTTTGATCCAATAAACACTGATCTCTGTTATTCCTCCCAAATGACTCTCCATTTCCCAGCTCCAAGTGTTTTCACTGTCTCTCCTAGAGGCCTAGAATGCTCTCCCTCCTTATCTCTGCCTCCTAACTTTCCTGTTTTTTTTTCAGATCCCACCTAATCTCTCCTTCACACAGGAAGCCTATCCCTGTCTTCCTGAATCTTAGTGCCTTCCCTTCATTGTTACCTATAAAGATTGTTTGTACATAGATGTTTGAATTCTGTCTTCCCCATTAGATTTCGAGCTCTTGAAAGCAGGGATTTTCTTTATATTCCCCAGTCTATAGCACAATATCTGCACATAGTAAGCTTTTAATAAATACCTGCTGAAACATTGACTATTCCACATCTCTTCATCTTTACAAAAGAATAGTCTGAGACACTTGATCTTTGATAAACACTGATAAAATCCTGATAAACTGTAGCTACAGCATTCCCCTGATCTACCAATTTAGTAATCTGTCATTAAAAGAACTGAGTCTGGCATGATTGGATTTTTTTTTTAGGTTTTTTGCAAGGCAAATGGGGTTAAGTGGCTTGTCCAAGAGTGTCTGAGGCCTGATTTGAACCCAGGTACTCCTGACTCCAAGGCCAGTGCTTTAGCCACTACCCCACCTAGCCGCCCCATGATTGGATTTTAATGAAGCCACAAAGACTCTTTTGATCATTGTTTCCTTTTGCAAATACCCACTAACCATTTCTTTAATAATCCCTTCTAAAATTTTGTCAGAGATTGAAATCAAGTTCCCAGTATTTCCTCCTCCATTTTTTGAAACAAGACAACACCAGCCCTCCTTCAATTTTTTGGTACCTCTTCTCTTCTCCAGAATCTTTTAAATAAATGTTAATGACCACTAAGCAATTACAACCAAAAGTTCTTTCAGTATCCCAGAATAGAATTTATCTGGGTCAGGTGACTTGAATTCATCAAATGTTCTTTTTCTATTTTCTTGCTTAGATAACAACCAATAATATTCTGGTTAAATATTTAACAGCCATTTCTCCAGGAAGGTTAGGAGGGGTAGGAATGCATGAATGGCATATTTTAAATTTAAATCTGCATTCCTAACATTTTCACCATCATGTTCATTAGTCTAGGCCAGGGGTGGGGAATGTCTGAAGCTGCCACAGCAAACATAGGTGGGACTCAAAATTCAAGAAATCCAGGAGCTTTTTAGGGGTGAATTAATGAAATGCTTGACCAAATATGACTGGTTAATTTTTAAGTTGATAATTTTATATGGTTGATAATGTTATAAATATTATATATATGTTATAAATTATTATATATCAATGTTATAAATATCCAAATGACCTTTGGTAGAAAAAAGACCCTTTTAAACAATCAAAAAAAGCAATGTCAAGCCCTGGTTTGTAGCAGTTTCAGAGGTGTAAATGTTTCCATTGAAAATTTAACAATTGACCAGTTCAAGTCAGCTTCAGCATAATCTTGATGTCAGCTATCATTCATTTTCATTCTATCCTTTTTATTCTAAAGGTCATTCCTTTTGGCAAAAACAAAAACAGTTTAAAAATAGCTTAGAAGCTAGCATTCAATTATGTAGCTGATATCAGTTATCTTCCTTATTTCGAGGCATGGTAGATAGAGGGGCAGAACCTGACTTGTGTGACCCTGGACAAGTCACTTAACTTCTATTTCTCTAGGTACCTTAATCATAAAATAAGGGTAATAATATCACATTCCTCCCAGGTTTTCATGAAAATCAACTAAAATAATATTGGAAAAGCTGTTAGCATAGTGCTGAGCACATATTAATGGGGTTGTTTTCTGTCCTTTCCTCCCTCCCTTCATTTACCTTTCCAGACTGAATAAAAATAAAGGAATAATGTCCTGTATTCTAAGCTTACTTTATTCCAGTCTTTCTTTTGATACTAAATAGCCTTCTTTAAACAATGCCCTGAACGTTGTGACAGCAATACGGGGTTCTTAGTATTAGACTACTTTGATGAACTCAATGGGCTCTTTCTCAGAGAAATGGTTTGTCAATCTACTTTCATAACTAAAGGAAATACTCAATTACAGTTAGAGGTTAATGGGGGAAAGTAAAAAGATATAGACTTTTTTCCTATTCATGATCATAGATCTACTGAAAGCTATCTATGACCCTTGATCCAATGGCAATCAACATCCTTGGCAGGTCCTTCAGACCACAAACACTGAGGGACTCTTTCTATTCTATTAATTCTGTAGACACAGACATAGGAGCAAGACCAGGATAACTAGTCTGCTATTCAGGCCATTTATCTTGGAAAAGTTCTGTAGAAACCTGAATTAGTGAAATAGGGCAGGATGATGGCAGTCCTAATATACACAGTCTTGATTACCAGACAACAGCACAAAAATATCAAATAATAGTTATCATACCAAAAACAAATCATCTGAAAATCATGCTTTTTTATTCCTCAACAGAGTTAACAGTTTATTTCTTTGGGTAAAATACCGTGAAAGGTTTCTGAATGCTATGTATTTAATAAAGTGGAGAAAATTACCATGAAGGACAAGAAAGAATACTTGTTTATAAAGACACCCAGCAAGTTCTTTACAAAGATGTTACATAAAAATATAGCATCTGTATCTAGTATCTTTTTTCCCCTGCTCCATATAGTCATTTTAAATTCCTTCACAAAAAAAAAAAAAATATTCCAAAGGACCTGAGTCACGAGAATGGGATTGTAGCACTAAAAACAGGTCAATACACAGACAGCTACCTTTTAACTTGACACAAATAGCTCAGAAGTGCCAGTATACTGGTCTCCTAACCCAGAACTATTTCCAATCTTTATTAGAAGGCTCTATTTTAAAAAACTTCCTTTCTTGGTGAAAATGTGCATTAATTTGCTTGCTAGTTATCTGTCAGAAGGGTCACTGGGGAGACAGCACAGACATCAAACAGAAGGAAAAACTGCACAGCCTTGCAATAACACAAGTTGAAGTTTGTATAAACTTGCCAGCTGCCCTGGCTTTCCAATCCCCATCCCACACCCATCTATAGTCCTATAAAATTCAAAAAAGAAAATGCTGACACCCTGTAGGAGAAAGTTCAATGAATTGTCTACCATCAACACATTTTCCCATTTTCCCCTTATATTTCAAGGCCTCCTGGTGCTTGAAACAGATTGCTTTGACTCCAGTCTTGATTTCTGAGAAACTTCATCTATGTTTTTTTTTCCTCATTTCTCTTCCTATTACTCATTTCTAAAGGTAAAGGTTGATCCCTCCTTTTGGTGGGGGAAATGAGAGACGATAAAAGTGCTAAACTTCAATCAATCAATCAGCAAATTTCTTTAGTGTCTCCCATGCAAAGGGCACTGTCAGACTGAGATGTTGTAATAAGTCCATGGTCACTGTTAAGTGTCAGAGACAAAAATTTAAACCTGGGGTCTTCTTAACTATAAGTTCAGAACTCCAGAATAATACTGCCTTGTATACTTGTTCTGCCTTGCTTTAGGAAGGACTCTATGTGAGTGAAGTGTGGAAAGATATAAAAGAATTGATAGATTAAAAAGACAGATAGAAAGATAGATAGATAGACAGACAGACAGACATAAATAGAAAGACAGATTTGGCAAGCAGAGCATTTCTTCATTTAAAAAACTCAATATAAAACAATGCTCCTAAAATTCCAAGATTTTATGTGAATGATAAATCAGTATGTATTAGAAAAATATGAGTGTATATATATATATATATATATATATTTCATATACACTATTTTTCCTATTATATAAACAATATATAACATGTGACGTATAAAAATACCATAACTTTAGATTGGGAATGGTCCTTAAAGATCATCTGTTCCCACTCATCATCTTGCAGAGGAGAAAACTGAAACACAGTTATGTAGACCCAAGATAAAATAAGTAATTAATGAACAGCAAAATTTGAACCCAAGTGCTTTGACTCAGAATTCAGCTGATTTTTTTCTACTGTACTACACTATCTCCAGATATTTTAATGCTACATGATATTATGGGTATCAATATAACACATAAGTGCATAATATTGAAAAGTCACATAAAATAGAAGAATATATTTCTAGGTTAGAGTCTCAGAAAATATAGAAAGAAAAGAGTACTGGTCTGGAAAAGAAGAGGTCTAGCTCCAGCTCTGATATTAGCTTTCTATATGACCTAATCATTCCATGACTCAGTTTCCTATCTGAAAAGCAAAGTAAGTCTCAGATAATATCCAAGGTCTAATCCTCTATGGAGATATAGTTTTTATTTTATTCTTCACCTATTGCATTAGGGAAAGTCTTTATCAAGAAAAGCACTAGCATTCCTATTTTCATATTTTGTTAATTCAGTAAACTTTTATTAAGTATGTACTCTGAGGGTGAAGTCTTTCCCAATGTCCTTCCACCCACTACTATGTTACCTTCCATTTATATTGTATGTAACTTGCATGTACATAGTTGTTTCCTCCATTAGACTGTGAATTTCTTGAGGGCAAGAACCTGTGTTTACCTTTTATTGTATTCTTAGTGGTTAGTACAAAGTTTGGCACATTGTGAACACTTAATAGATGCTTGTTGATTGCATTTGAAGAAGCTATCTTGGTAGGTCAGTGATAATAAAGACAAAAATGAATCAGTCCCTGCCCTCAAAGGGCTTATATTCTACTAGTGAGTGCGTAGACCAACATAAAATTAAATAAAATAATTCTTGTGAGAAAGTTCATTAACTGTGAGATTCAGAAAAGGTTTCTTGAAGGAGCTAATACCTGAACTGAGCCTTGAAGTAAGCTAAAAATTATAACAGCAAGGACAGCAATAATAACTTTATTATTTAACTATTTAACCTTTAAATAGCACTGGGAGGCAGAGGTGAGTAAGGAGGGTGATCCTCTGCCTGGGGCTCATCCAACTCCCACTAGCACTGGAAGGTTGTATTCCTAGACAGTAGCTGGCTACTTCTTCCTTCTAAGGGTAACCCTAAGGGGCTTGTGGGATAGTTTTCTGAAACTTTTGCTCTTAACTCTCTATTTCAGTGTGCTATTCATTGATTACCAGCAAGACAAACAAGGATTATTTACTGAAAAGTCAAATAAGGACAGTTGATGTAAAATCATCCTCCACTCCCCCTGAAAAAAAATTAAGGACAAAATCTTCCAGGAGTATATACAGAATCCATAAGAAAATTAACTCAAACTTAAAAAATACATGTGGCAAAAGGGTCATTCATATCTCCTAACTGAAAAGAGTCCTTTCCTGGAGTCCTCATGAGATTTCCCTTTTACCCTTGTAAGTAGATTCACAAAGTTGCTCCAAAGAGGGAATACTCCCTGAAGCTGTTTTTTCTTCAGTGTGTCCAGTTTGACCCCTCTCACCTCAAAAATGGAAGCATCATTTGTTAATGGTCAGTTATCTCCATTGATGTGGTCCATGAGAGATGGAGGTGTACAGTTGTTTTCTAGTAACAGGCTCTAGGATTCTTCAGGCTGTCAGCTACCAAAGCCAAACTGCTCCACTGTTCAAATCCTCTCTCTGACATTATACTTCTCAGTACAAAGGTATGTCTAATTCTTTCAACTTATCCCAATAGATTTCATAACCTGATTTCCTTCAGTAGGTTGAAGCAATTGACTCTTCATATCTAGTTTTTTCATTTGATTGATTCAATGAAGTGTTTAGGAATTGTTTTCATTCATTTATGCATTTGAATAATTGATTCTTTAACTCCTCTGTTAAATGTATTGGAGACAGAGTCTTCTTAATTATATTAAATGATGTGAGGGTATTCAGTATGTATCAGTATCTTACAGAGGTGTGGGGTTCATATCATGCAAGGGCCCAGAAAAGAGATATGATACTATATACGAAGAACTGCATATAAGCCATTTTGACTGGAACTCAGAGTGTGTAAAGTCTGTATAAAAAGCCTAGAAAAATAAAGTGGAGACAATATGTGGAACACTTTAAATGCCAAATAAAAAGAATTTGAATTTTATTTTAGAAGCAATAAAGACCACTGAAGCTTCTTAAACAGAAGGGTTCATCATCATTCCATCAAATATATAACTTTGGCCCCTGGGGACAGGATAAATTAGAGATCAAAGAAGCTAGAGATTTTTGAGATAATGTAGGCAAAGTCCTAGATGAGAACCCAAATTAGGGGCAGTGGTCATGTGAATAAGGAGAATGGGTCAGAAGAAGAGATGTTGTAGAATAGGATTATATTATTCCTATGAATTATTGAATTATCAATTTGTTTTTATTTTTGACTGATGGAATACCAATAACTAATTACTTAACATTCTATCACTCAATGTTTTTGTATGACATGGATCTCTTTTGTAATCTAGTGATGAATATGGATTCTTTTTCAGAATAATGCTTTTAAATACATGGTATTATAAAGGAAATTAATTATATTTAAGTACAGTTAACAAAATTTGATAAGGTTCACAGACTCCAATAAAGGACTGACTTTACCTTTCCTTGTATCCCCTGAACTTAGCACATAGTAAGATATTTGATAAATACTTATTGACTGACTGGCTAAACTTAGGTTAAGATCTTTGATAAAAAGAGTTTTTGTAGAAAACAGAAGAGCAGGCATAACATAAACTTTGGACTGAAGCAGTTGAATATATGGAAGCCTAAAGCACTGACAAAGATTTTTGATCTGTTTTTAAAGTTGGTGAAGAATTGGAAGCCAGAGTCAATACTTAACCATTAAAATTTCCTGTAAAGCAATATTCTTACTGGAAACCTCTTTGTAAATTTGCAAAGTGTTCAAAACGAATATTGTGATTTATCAGAAAGTTAAAAGTTCTATGCTGAGCCAAGCTATGAAAGAAAGTACTACCAGTACTCTTCTTTGTAGTCAAAAGAATGAGATAGGGTATTTATATTCATTCAGTTGTATAACCCAGCCAATCCAACAAGTATTTATTGAACACTCACTATATCCAAGGCATCTTCTCTACTAAGGCAAAGAATATACAAAGAAAAAATAGAAAACAACCCCTCATCTCAAGCAGTTTTCATTTTACTGAATTGATTCTCTAGCACAAATTTTGCTTATTACTATCATCAGCATATACCCAAAACATATTTTGGTGTCAATATCCCAGGAAAAAATGGCAAGTCCCCTTCCTTCCCTCTTTAACTTCACATAAGAAAAATACAGCATTGCTTAAATGTATCTGTCATCTCACTTACAAGGGCATCTTTTTCCTGGTTGTGTATCCATTACCCTTCCTGTTTGATACCCAGCCATTTTCTCTCACAGATTGCCCACAAAGTATTCATTCAACATTCTTGAGGCCTCCCTTCCAGATCTTTGCACATTCAGAAGAACTAATGAAGCCCTGAGGCTGTCCTTCTGGGTAGGTCAGGACTTGACCTGTGTTTTCCCTCTTACAGGAAAACCCTCTACCAAAGCAGGTAAGGCTCTGCTCTGCAACCTGAGCAGCGGTGATAAGTTCATAGAGTCAGGGACTGGTCTCAAACACTAGTCTCAGTGGCTGGTTCTCTATACAATATGCCACACTGCCTATCCATCTATATTAGATATTAAAAAAAAATGAGAAGGGTTGGGAGACCATATTATATTTAACAGTTGTGCAATGCATCACTCCTAATGCTCCTGTGATCCAATGAAAACACTCTCATCAGGTACTTCTATTCAGTGCTGGTTATCATGTTCTATAATTCTTGGGAAAATGTTTGGAAAGTATTTGACAAAGTGCTCTATAGCAATTGTTCTAATAAAAAAATATATTAGGGAGCCCTCTAGTGGTCAAAATAATAAATCCTAATGTTTGGAGACCAACAAAAATTTGTTGTGCAGTTTGGAGGGATTGTGGGGAAAGGATGGAGAATATTAGTATCTTTAAATTAAAAAAAGACAAAATTTTATATTCTTCATGGTAATTTTGAAACTGCTAATTCAGATACAGCAAGCTAGGTAAAAAAGTTTAAATTTTCAGTCTTCTTGCCTTCAGAATGAAGTGAAAGACTTAGAAAACCTTGTATTGAAAAGCAGGTTTTATTTCTTTTTATTCTTCATTTTAATAGCTTATACTATAATAAACTTCAAAGCTATTACCCAAATGATAGTTTTAAATCTAACATATTTTAATAATACATATTTATATATGCACTTAACCAGTTTCCATTTAATTTATCAGCTTATACTATTTAAAGTAACAATTAGATGGAGATAGCTGCTATGGAAATGGCACTGAGCCCATAGAGAAAGCAAGAAGAAGGAGAGTCACAAATGAAAGTCTGAAAGGTTTATACCTGTTTGTTTTTCATATTCAAATGTTTCCTTTGGTTTCTGGTCAGTATTTTTTGTTTGTTTTCAAATTTTAATTTTAATCAAGAATTTTTTAAAAATAAGAATAGACTGAAATATGTGGTAGTTAATTTGCTAAGGGGCAGTTAGGTACTAGGGGGGCAATTAGGTTGTACACTTACTAGCTGTATAACCCTGGGTAAGTCACTTCACCCTGTTTACTTCAGTTTCCTCATCTATAAAATGATGTGGTATGAAGAGCCAGAAATTAGTGAAATGACTTGAACAAAAACAACAAAATTTGCTATATTTTACCTCTTAGAATCATATCAGTGACATATAACTATTAATTGTAAGACACTTGAGCCATCACTGCCCTCCACTGCCAAAGATGATTTTACTTCTGTGACCAGTGACTATCAATTTAAACATAACATCATTCAACATTTTCAAATCATGTCCCACTGGCATTGCTAAAGGGAGAAGGATAGATAGGGTTGGGGAGATGAGAGAGATGGGGGGGAGAAAGAGAGAGTGTGTGTGTTATCTGTCTACTACTATACCTCATTGTTTATCCACCTATTTGAAATTATCCCATGCTAATTTATCATGTGACAGGGATTCAGATTCTTTGCTTTTCTTGTCTCTCTCTATATGATTCCAGATCTGACTGCAGCTAAATTTCACTGCTGGTAGATTAGCAAAGGTGTTCCAGTATCTCATCACTGGGGATCCTAGTTGAACATTTAACAATGACCTCCAATGATTAATTTCGATTCAATAAGCTTTTATTAAGTGCTTATTATGCAAGGCACTGTACTATACATAGTTTAAAAATGATAAATAACATTAAATCTGTCCTCAAACAACTTGGGATCTGATAGAAGGAATGCCTAATGTACACAAATAGAATGTGCTGAGAGCAAGGAGAAATCCAGAGTATGTTGGGAAATTTTGAGGCAGAAGAAATCACTTTTAATTAGAAGAATCAAGAAAGGAAGTCTTAATGGAAGAAATTGCAAGTGGGTTGGTTCTCAAAGGAAGAGAAAGATTTCAATGGGCAAAGATGTGGAAGAAGTACATTTTAGAAAAATCCCGCTGAAATGCCCAGAGCTAGCAGAGTACAGGATGAGACTGAGAAATAGCTGTAGTTCAATTTTGGCATCAACCTACAGAGGGTGAATAGGATTAGTGTGAAATAAGGATGAAAAGGTAGGTTGAAACCAACTTGTGAAAGATCTAAAAAGAGCTAAAAAGTTTGTATTGATTTTATAATGAATAGGGAGCCACTACAGGTTTTTGAGTAGGAGACTGAAATGGTCAGATCTGTGGATTTAGGAACATTATTTTGACAGTTGTGGAAATGATAGATCTGAGAGAGATATAGCCAGGAGTGAGAGACCAGTTCATCTGTTGTAGTATTTCAGATGTGAAATGACATGGTGACTGTGTAGGTGGAGAGGAAGAAATAATATGAGAGATACTGTGGAGGTAGAATCTATAGGACTTGGCAACTGATTGATTATGTGGGTGTGAGAAAGAGAAAATCAAAATATGACTCCACAGTTTCATGCCTGGATGCCTGGAAGAAGAGGAAAGAAAATATATGATCCTATAATCCTGTGTCTAAATTGTTTGGGGGCATATTGAGTTTAAGGGACTGGCAGGAAATTGAAGTGAAGATGTCTATTCCATAGTTAAATGGATTAGGACTGAAGTTTAGGGAAGATGCCAAGTTGGAGATATAAATTTGGGAGTTATTTGCATAGAGACGCTACTTGATGCAATGAGAAATCAGATTGACCTGGGAGAAGAGAAGAGAGCACCAAGGGAGAGGAAAAAAAAGAAAGAGAAAGGTCCTTAGAGGACAAGATAGTTGGCTTGTGGAGGAAGGCTCTGAGCTAGTAACAGAGAAACCAAATTGTCAGACATACTTTTCAACTTCACTGTGGCCTCCATTCTCTCAGTAATTTTCCCAGGCCTCCCCTCCTCTAACTTTACTTCCCCAGTCTTTCTCTATCCTTCATCCTATGCTGTCCTCTACTCTTGAAGCCCTGGCTTTCTTGTCTGATCACTACACATACCTTGTCAAACCCCAAATCTTGATTGCTCTCACCATCTGCTTCCTCTGCTTCAATTCATGTGCTGCTAAATGGACCTGCATAAAGACATGCAACTGTACTGCCTGAGTACATTACACATTTATCTAATTTCATCTGGGCTCTCATTGCAACAAGGCAATACTTGTACTACTTCTTAATTAGTAAGGTCTTAATAAAGATTTGTTGACTGTATGTACCTGAGATGTTCTATCATATTGTTTTATACATAAAAAGCATTTTTTGGTTTAGTCATTTTTAGCCATGTTTGACTCTTCATGACTCCTTTGGGGGGTTTTCTCGGCAAAATTACTGAAATGACTAGCACTTTCTACTCCAAATAATTTTACAGATGAGGAAACGAGGCAAAAAGGGTTAAGTGACTTGCCCAGGCTCACACAGCTAGTCTCTGATACAAAAATCACTTTTGCAAGCCTATGTATATCCTTGCCTTTCCTGTCTCTCTCTCTATATATATATGATTCCAGATCTGACTGCAGCTAAATCCATAATCTTTTCCTTGGCTAAAATGTATAGGCTCTTCAAGGTCAGGGAATGTTTTATTTTTGTCAACATCTCCCAGTGATTTGTAAAGTATTTGGCATATACTTAATAAATGTTTTTGCTTGGTGGCTAGGTGGTGCAGTAGATAGAGCACCGGCCCTGGAGTCAGGAGTACCTGAGTTCAAATCCGGCCTCAGACATTTAATAATTACCTAGCTGTGTGGCCTTGGGCAAGTCACTTAACCCTATTTGCCTTGCCAAAAAAAAAAACCTAAAAAAAACTAATAAATGTTTTTGCTTAATTGATACAAAGATACAAATTGATACAAAGATTCCCTCCCCTTTGGAACTTGTCTTCCGGTTGAGAGAGGCAGCTTAACTAAGTGGACTGGGAGTTAGGAAGAGTTGTATTCCAATGTCTTTAATACATGTGTGTTTGAAACTGAAATAATCAGATTGATTCTTCTTTGGACAACAAACCAGACATCTTTCAAGGATAAGAGATTTCCTTGACACAAGAATAGAATAATGATTAACAAGAGACCAAGATTTCTAAACTTAACTCAATTCAGGTCAGCTGAATTTCTGAACTAAGTTCAGTGACAAAGAATGGTGACTTTGGCAATTATAGGACAAAATCAATTAGCTATAAATAGAATCAATTAAAAAATCAATCTGATTATTTCAGTTTCAAACATACATGTATTAAAAACATTGGAATGATCGGCTAGCAGTAACTTATTCCTTCCTTCTCTAACATTGCTGGTGGACTCAAACAAAAAGCATTTCTTAATCAGAGGAGGGAAGGAGTAAATTTGCTGCTAACCAATCATTCCCAATTTCTAACTAATCATAACTTGTTCCCCACCTTCCAAGTTCCATTCTACATTTCCCTAAAATATATAAAAAGGAGAGCCTTGGGATCTTAGCTTTTCTGGTGAAGCTCAGATTCTATTTATTGGTAAATTCATTCTTTACTAATAAATTGATAATGTTCGGAATGTTGTGCCTCAGTTTACCTTAATTTAAATTGTTAACCACACATACTAACTAAATAACCTTTACCAAGCCCCTTTACCTGATACTTACTGAATGACCATGAGCAAATATCTAACTTCTCTGAGGCTCCGGTAGCTTTCTGATACCTTTTAAATGAATTTGCCCAATGTGTGGGCATTCAAATCACAAGTCCTGGTATGTATGCATCACCCAGGTAAGAAGAAAGGAAGCTCCAGATTTTGCCTATTTTTCATGTGCCTTTAGTCAAGTTATTTCCTCCTCAGGTAGCTTCATCAGGAAAATGAGAGGGTTGGATTAGATCAGGTTTCTTAATCATTTTTATGTTATGGACCAATTTCTTTGGCATCCTTGTGAGAACTAAGGGCTCCTTCACAGAATAATGTCTGAATAATTTAAAATTGATAGGATTACAAAGGAAACATTCAAGTTCACAGACCATCTAAAATCTATCCATAGACTTTTGAAATAGATCTGAGGTTCCTTCAAGCTCTAAATCTATGATCTGTGATCTCCCACTAGCATGCAACCTATGAGATTTTCAATTTATCAGGAATTAATATCCTGTAACAACTATATCCTCAAAGGGCACTTTTGATTAAGTGAAATCTTGAAAAAGATCATGCATGAGACTGCAACTAGGAGGACTTGTACAGTAAAAAGTTATCAGCCAGGCAGGGCAGAACAAGGTGACAGAATGCTAATTCCTAGGCAACAGGCTAAATGAAGATAAAGGGAAAAAAAATCTTAGAAAACAATAAAGATCAATTCTTAAAAATAACCCTATATGGGGGGTGGCTAGGTGGCACAGTAGATAAAGCACCAGCCCTGGAGTCAGGAGTACCTGGGTTCAAATTTGAACTCAGACACTTAATAATTACCTAGCTGTGTGGCCTTGGGCAAGCCACTTTAACCCCACTGCCTTGCAAAAACTTAAAAAAAAAAACCCCTATAAAAGTAAGTTTTACATCTATTAGACAGCTAATATACTGTTGGAACTACGAATTGTCCCTGTTTTTCTGGAAAACAATTTGGAATTATGCCTCAAAATCACTAAACTGCTCATACCTTCCATCCAGAGACTTTACTGCTGGGTAGGTAGACTCTAAGGAGACCAGAGACATAGACTAGCATCAGACTAGAACCATATGTACCAAAATATTCATAGCAGCATTTGGGGGGGGGGGGGGCTAACAAAAATTGGAAATAATGTGTGTGCATCATAGAATCATAGAGTTAAAGCTGCAAGAGACATCAAAGTGTAGTTCAAACTCCATATTTCATAGAGAGAGAAACCTAATCCCCAAAGAGCTTAAATGACTTGTGGAATGACTGATCAGTCTATTAATATAATGGAACATTAATTTGCTTTAAGAAATGATGACTCCAGGGGTGGCTAGGTGGTGCAGTGGATAAAGCACCAGCCTTGGAGTCAGGAGTACCTGGGTTCAAATCCAGTCTCAGACACTTAATAATTACCTAGCTGTGTGGCCTTGGGCAAGCCACTTAACCCCATTCGCCTTACAAAAAAACCTAAAAAAAAAAATGATGACTCCAGAGGAAGGTAGGCAAACCAATGTAGAGTATAAAGAGAACAATATACACAATAACTATAGCAATGTAAATGAAACAACAGTTAAAAAAACAAAGTCAAATTCCTGACAACTGTAGCGATGAATGATGACGTAGGAGAAGACATGAGGAAGAGATGTAGAATATTGTCTCCAGATTCATTGCTTTGATAATTTTGTTTAATTGGGTTTCTTTGTCAACAAGAATTTATTGACCACCTACTGTGTGGCTGCACTATGAGCAAGGGACTGGGAATATAAATATAAAAGTGAGTTTACTTGGGCTCTTGTGGAGCTTACAATGTAATAATATAAGCTACCAACAAAGGACTCTTCTTTTGGGGATGGACTGGAAGAAAGAAAGATGGGTCAGAAATAACTATGATGGCTAACTCTCGAGGTTCTGTACTTTATTTCTAGTGAAGAAACTAAATTACTGATAAATCATACTTATGTAATGCTTCAAGATACTTTTTTCACTATGACCCTATGAAGTGAGTAATACAGGTGCTTTGAAATTACCATCCCACAATTTTAGGGGATTTGTGATAGAGAATACCATCTCTATCCAGAGAAGGATCTGTGGAATATAAAGGAAGACCCAAGCTTACTATTTTTAATTTTTAAAAGTTGTCTTATGTATCATATAATTTTGCTATCTTTAATGTTTTCTTTATTTTTGATCTGATTGTCTTCTCACAATATGTTCAGTTTTGATCTGTGTTGATCATAGATGCAAATGTAAAGTCTATATCAGATTATCTTCTGCTAGGGAGAGGAAGGAGGGAAGGGAGGGAGGAAGAATAATTGTAAAACTCAATACCTTGCCAAAAAAAAAAAAAGATTGGTAGAAACTACCATTGCATATAATTGAAAAATAAAATATTTATATAATAAAAAAAGAAATTATCATCCCAACTCTCACCCTTCCTGAGTAGGCTCCACAAATATCATTTCAAGTCTTCAGTCCTGAGGGATTGGGGAAGGGGTAGCTTTCTAATGACATAGTTTTAGAGTATTAGCCCACAAGTATATTTCTCCCTTAATTATCAGTTGATGTCAATAAGTCAGTCATATTTAATTAGCTTTTTAAGAAATTTTATCTAAGGCAATGGAGTTAAGTGACTTAACTAGGTGTGTCTGAGTGTTTGAGGCTGAATTTGAACTCAGGTCCTCCTAACTCCAGGGTTGGTGCTCTATCCACCATACCACCTAGTGCCACCTAGCCCCCCCTTAATTAGCTGTTTGAAAAAAACACTAATATGGTATAGGAAGAACAGCTGGTATAAAATATCTCCCCAAAAGTCTATAGCAACTTTCACACCAGTTCATTTAAAGTGCAAGAGTTAAATAGGTTCCAGTTTACAGGAAATGTGGCAAAATCAGGGTTACTTCATGGCTCCCATAAAATCCTTCACTGGAGAATTCAAATCTGGTCTAGTCTTTCCATTAGCTGTTTTATGGAGTCCTGAATCGGCTTTCTTCATCTCTCCTAGTTTGTCCTGACTGCTAATGAAGACCAAAAGATGGCAAGCCCCAAATCTTCCAGATCCATTGCAGTAAATATTTCTCTCGCTAAAGCAGTAGTGGGGAGAGGGCAGAGGACCAAAGTTATCTCTTCTCTCTCCCAAATGGATATTTCTCACAAGTTTGGCCAAATGTTCTATTCTGGCTTGTCACTCACCTGCATCAAGCTGGTTCTGAACAAGTCTCTGGTTTTATATAATAAATCAATCAATAAACATTCATTAAATATCTATATGTTCTTTTAAAATATTTTAATTATTTGTTTTTCCCCACAACATTACAATGGTAATTTTTACCAAACTTTTTTTGCAAGGTTTTGAGTTTTATACTTTTCTCCCTCCCTTCCTTACCTCCCCCACTCCCCTTGACAGAAAGCAATCTGATATAGGTTCTACCATTATAACCATTCTAAATAATAGATCCATATTGATCAGGTTGTGAGACAAGAAGCAAATCTAAATGGAAGAAAGAAAACAGAGAAAGAAAAAAAATGATATAATATTTAAGACAACTTTTAAAAGTTGAAGATAATAAGCTTTGGTCTTCATTTAAATTCCCCAATTCCTTCTCTGGATATGGATGGCATTTTCCATCATAAGTCTTTTAAAATTGTCTTTGATAACTGTATTGCTTAAATGAACAAGTCCATCACAGGTGATCATCATCCTGTTGTTGTTAGTATAATGTTCTTCTGTTTCTGCTCATTTCACTTTGCAACAATCCATGCAAAGGCTTTTCTGAAATCCTGCTCCTCATGATTTCTTATACATACATATACCACAGTTTGTTCAACCCCCCCTAATTGATGGACAGCCCCTCAATTTCCAATTCTTTGCCATTAAAAAAAGAGTGCTATGAATATTTTTGTAAATGTGGGATTTTTACCCTTTTTCATGATTTCTTCAGGATACAGACCCAGTAGCGGTATTGTTGGATCATAGGGTATGCACTGTTTTATTACCTTTTGGGCATAATTCCCAATTGTGCTCCAGAAAAGTTGGATAAGTTCACAACTCCACCAACAAAGCATTAAGTGTCCCAGTTTTCAACTTCAACACTGATCATTTTCCTTTTTAATCATACTGCACAATCTGATAGGTGGGAGGTGCTTCCTCGGAGATGTTTTAATTTGTATTTCTCTAATCAATAATGATTTAGAGCAATTTCCCAAATAACTCCAGAGAGCTTTGATTTGTTTGCCTTTCCATATTCTTTGACCATTTATTAATTGGGAAATGACTTGCTTTTTTATAAATTTTATTCAGTTCTCTGTATACATTAGAAATGAGTCCTTTGTCAGAAACATTAGTTGTAAAAATTATTTCCCAACTTACTACATTCCTTTTAATCTTGGTTGCAGTGGTTTTGTTTGAGTAAAAACTTTTTAATTTAATGTCATCAAAATTATTCACACCCATGATATATTAAGACTCCATAGGGCATGACCCTCAATCAATTTTTAAAAATTTCTTGCAGTACCTCTTTTGTAAAGTCAATGTGTTTTCACCTGATGTACATACCAGGGTGAAGTGGGGTGATTTTTTGACCCCATCCTTACCCAAGGATTATTATGACCATTTTTTGTAGCTGAAGAAATTGAGATTAAGTGACTTTCCAGGTCATATACATGTAGAAATCTTTGAAGGCCATCCTGTTTTCCTAATTCCAAATCTACCAAGAGGCCCCCTGTTCCACATTGCCTTTACCAAGGTAAGAGATTAGGTTTTAGTGGAGTTAGAATTCCAAGTGTTACTGACCATGGCCACTTTTCTTAGGCCCACTGAGATTCCATGACTTTCCTGACTTTATATGCAAATTCTTCACTTGGTAACATTTTGGGGGGAGCATCTGAAAAGAAATTTTGGTCCATTAAGCTGAGCTACTTCAATGAGGTACTTCATTCTAATTCTGAGTTTTAATAAACAACATAGCAGCATTTAAATAACAGAACCTTAAAAGATTTAGGCTTCTAAAAGAAGGGATTTTCCTGATAATCTTACCAATAAGGTCTTTGACAATGCAAGTCAAATGTTGCCAACTCTCTGTTGCAGGAAATAACAGTACAGCACTTTTTTTTTATTTGTTTAAACCTACTTTTTCCATTGTTCATGGTCTAGGACTTTTCCCTTTATCAACCCTAAGCAAAATCATTTGCATGACAAAAAGTTCATTTTCCTACTTTGATAATGACTTGACCCTAAATCAAACAGGTGAATAAAACCCTGTGCTATAAAGGGAGTTATGTGAACTGAGAATCAGAAAACTGATTATAATGTTATGTGAAAATTAATATATAGTATTACAAAATAAAACTATTGAGGGGAAGGAGAAGCAGCAAAGAAGATTTTGCATAGCTGAAGGCATTGAAGTCAGATTTTAATTATTGAGTAGGAAAAGAAATCAACCATTAGGTAGCAAGGTCAGTGGATAGAGTCTCAGACCTGGAGTCAGAAAGACTCATCTTCCTGAGTTCAAATCTGGCCCAAGGTGCTTCTCAACTATGTGACAGGGTAAGTCATTTATGCCTTTTTGCCTCAGTTTCCTCACTTGTAATGAGCTAGAGAAGGAAATGGAAAACCATTCCAATATCTCTGCAAAGATAACCCCAAATGGGGTCAGGAAGAGTCAAACACAACTGAAAAACAACTGACAAAATTACTGAAAACTGATAAGGGAATAGAAAAGGTATTCTAAGCATAAGGACCAGTGTTATACATGGTATAATAAAGTGTATGGGGAAGGGGGCGGCTAGGTGGCGCAGTAGATAAAGCACTGGCCCTGGAGTCAGGAGTACCCGGGTTCAAATCCGGTCTCAGACACTTAATAATTACCTAGCTGTGTAGCCTTGGGCAAGCCACTTAACCTGCAAAAAAAAAAAAACAACCCCAAAAAAAAGATCTACTGTAACTGGACATTAGAGGTTAGGGGAATGATTAGTGTGAGTTTGGAAAGATAAAATGGTGCCAGATTATGAAGTACTTTAAATTAACAAAATAAAAAAATTTGAACTTTACTCATGAAGCACCAGAAATGATGATTTTTGAGCAAAGGAATAAGTAAAACTGATCATTTTTTGCAATGTTATGACATAGCCAATCCTTTCACCTGACTAGATCTCAGTTTTCCCCTCTGTAAATTGAGGAGACAGAAACAAATAATCTCTAATGTTGCTTCCAGCTGTAAGGGTCAATGACTCTATGTATGGGGCACCCATAACCCTCCCTAACTAACCTTTAAAATGGGGAGCAAGGAACAATATTTTAAAGCTAGAAGACCTTAAACATAAACTCACCTACAGGTCACCTACAATCTCAAAAGGAAAGCTCAAGACACCTTTTGAATACAGGCCAAGGCTTTTATGAGCTTTCTTCTTGCTCTAGGCTGAAAGGGTCTAACAGAGCAGAAGTAAAAAGTCTAAATTTATGCCAAAATAAAAATGCACTTAGGTTATTGCAATGTAGATTATGCAAAGGAGAAATCATTATGATAGGACAATCAGCTTTCATTAAATGAGCCTAAAATAAGGAGCTGAAGGGGAAAAAAAAAAAATCAAGATTGGCTTTTCTTGCCTCCTGCTAGAGCCCTGGTAATTATGCGTGTTGGAATATTTAGCATAATTACTCTTTCACTGCCCATTTCAGTTTTGCTCCAGTTATAAATGTCAAGTCCAAGTCATTAAAAACCATGTTCTGAAGAAATAGGTACTTAGAAGGAGAATTGCCCAGGTAGCAGAGACCCTGCTGAAAACCACAAATACCACTGATGATCTGACATTGTTGTGCCTGCTCAATGTGCTAATTACTGGAACTCTTTTATAGCCTATAAACTATGGGATGGTTAGTGGTAACAGGATTAATTTCCTCATATTAATGAACATCCTATTTGAGTCAGAAAGTTATACTCATATTTTCTGCCCTCCCCTTAGTTTACATGGCCTGCTTCCTCTTATGAAAGAGTAAAAATTTCCCTTTTGTGTTCCATAGTTCCTGGCTGTTCATAGGGTCCTGTAGACTCTAGGTACTTGTAAATGAGTCACATAGGCTCTAGACCAGGGGTTCTTAACCTTTTTTTTCCAGGTCATGGAATCCTATAAATGATTTTTTAAAAAAAAAAAAAAAAGTAAAAAATAGTCCCTGTCCTCAAGGAATTTAGAATCTAATGGATGGATGAATGAAGCATTTATTAAGAGAATTGCCCAGTAGATGGAGCTGGGTATCAGGAAGATTCTTCCTGAGTTAAAATCTGTGTGTTAACTTGGGCAAGTCACTTAACCCTGTTTACTTCAGTTTCCTCTTCTGTAAAATGTGCTGGAGAAGGAAATGGCAAATCACTTCAGTGTCTTTACCAAATAGAATCATTAAAAGTCAGACACAACTGAAATGCCTCAATAACAAAAACAACAACAAAACATATGCAAAGCACAATGCCAGACAATGGGGATAAAAACAGAAAATTACACCAGTCCCTGTTCTCAAGGATCTTACATTCTGATCAGGAATTAGCAAACTGGAGAAGCCTATGGATCCCTTTTCAAAAAAATGTTTTTAAAAGCATAAAAGAAAGTATACAGGATGACAAAGGGAACCAATTATACTAAAGAGTTATTAAAAATATGAAAAAAGTTCACAGACTCCCATTTAAAAACCAATTAGATATGGAAGAAAAGGTAATCTAGTCTAACTCCTTTGTTTTTCCAGTGGGAAAACTGAGAACTAGAAATATGGAATGCCCCATCCCCTGATATGCCACTATTGAATAGCAAAACCCAGATTCCTAGTCCAGTTATCTGACTTGAAATATGGACAATTACTCCTCACTTTGTTATATTATTTCTTACTACTGACTTCTTCCTTGTTTGACTTTTACTAGTTGGTCTCCATAAATTCTAGAGATGTGCTCCCATTTTATTAATATCACTGGTCCACATTTGGCCTCAATGTAAATACGTCATTTATTCTCTTTAGGTTCTCTGAGATTGAGGTTAGTATAGTAGAGGACTACTCCAAGAGTGAGGAAGTATTCCACTGTAGCTATAGAAGATAAACAGAACTTTACCCTAGATTAAAGAAAGGATTACCTGAAGACTTGGCAAGATGAAAAGGTATCTTTGTTGTTGCTCAGTTGTTTCAGTTGTGTTCAACTCTTCATGACTCCATTTTGGGGTTTTCTTGGCAAAGAAACTGAATGGTTTACCATTTCTTTCTCCAGCTCATTTCACAGATGAGGAAATGAGGTAAATGGGGATTAAGTTACTTTCCCAGGGTCACATGGTTAGTAATGGTCTGAAGACAGATATGAACTCGGAAGATGAGTCTTCTTGACTCCGGGGCTGGCACTCTATTCATTGCACCACCCAGCTACCTCAAGTGGTGCCTCTTGTTTGCTCTCAAAGAAATCATAGTTATTTTTATTACAGTTGAACTTCAATTAAGCATTTATAATTACATTGGTGTCAGTTTTCACTACCAAAATGCAGACAGCAACCCTGTTCTGCCTTAATAGATTCAATTCAACGAGACCTACTATGTACAAAGAATTGTACTAGGCTCTGGGAATATAAAGAAGAAAATAAAACAATCCTTGTCCTCAGGGAACTTCGTATCGTTGGTAAATCGAACCTGGAAACATATGAGAGAGTTGACAAGGAGGTGAATGGGATAGCCTACTTACTGGAAGTGACATCTGTGTATTAGTAGCTAATCTTTCCAAACTGAGAAGAAAAGATAGAAAGAATAGACATGATTTAGGTTACAGTATTAAGGGACTTTTGCAAGATGAACATATGGAGATATCTTACAAAGTCAGTCAGGAATAAAGAGAGAAAATAATATATTCAAGGTCAGTTGGAAGGTCAAAGCAGAAAAAAGAACAAAGAATATTTATGGATCCCTTCCATGGGGAAAGCAGGAGAGCCAAATTGTGTTGTAATAACTATCTTTGTCAGTTTTGTAAAGGGTCTTAAATAAATTACTTAAAAGCTGTAAGCCATGCTTAGGTCCTGGTGAGCTGGGGGTAATGAATGGAAGAATCTATTACAAAGAGGACTGCTGAATCTATCAGGTCCTTTATATCCTGGGGAGCAAGAGAGAGAGAAAAATGAGAGACAGTGTGTATTAGGGAGGTAGTTCTCCATTCAAAATGCCCAAACCTCAGTGTTTAGGAAGAAAGCTAAGTTAGCAGGAAGAGCATCTAACTCTTCTGATAATTATAAAAATAGTTTGTATATATAAAACTTTAAGTTCACAAAGTACTTTTCTTCAAATGCCTATTAAGAAAGGTAATGGAAATTCCCCTCATGCAGAAGAAAACTGAGGCTTCAAAGAAAGGAAAGTACTTGCTCATAATCAGGTCCAGAACCAATGAAACTTAGAAAGGGATCATTCTTATACTCTGGACTTTTGGGGAAACTTCCTACTAATTACAAGGGCTTCTCAGAATCAAAGATTCTTAGTAACAGAAGAGAGCTCAGAGGTTATTTAGTTCAATTCATGTCTGAGAGAGAATATGACTTCCCCAACAAGTAGCCACCCACTGCCCCTTGGAAGATTTTCAGTAATGGGAACATCAACACTTTATAAGTGGTTCATTCCTTCTTTGTAGAATTCTAATTGTTGGAGTGTTTTTCCCTCAGTCAAAGTGAAAGTTCCTCTGAAGACTACACCATTCTCTGGGGCCAAGAAAAAAATGAATTTAAGAGAGAGTCTTTCAAATACACGAAGATACTTGTTCTTAGGGACCATCTATTCCTACCCCGAATGACTCTGTAAATGGAAAAGCCCTCACTTGGGAAGGGGATGGAGGAGGAAGCTGGAACCCTCAGTCCTCCAACCTCAACTGTTCACAATAGCTTTGCTTGCAGTTTTTGCTTTTTATTTTGTTTTTTAAAAATCATACTCAGAAGGCCCATGATTGTCAAGTTACAGAATCTGGAAGCCTTTTCCTAAGGTAACCCTGATTTGGCACTGTGTCAGTCAATTCAGATAAGAATAGATTATTTTTCAGCAAGCAAACAAATATAACAAAGGTCTATATTGTTACCTCTTGCCACCAGAGAAGAGGGTACCCTATTACCAAAGATGCATTTGGAGACACAAAGGGGCAGAGTGAAGAGGAGCTGTCTTATATATCACTTTGAACAAAATCAATACTCAATAAATCCTTTTTAATTAAATGTCAAGTCATGCAGATCACTCTCTGTCTTTGTTCCAACTCAGGAGGTAGAATCAATTAATTAAAAAGAATTCAGGAAGTGCCTACTGTGTGTCAGATACTGTGTTGGTGTTTTGATGCAAAGAATGAAACAATTTCTATTTATAAGGAATTTATATTTTAATATAACAAGCACATGTGAAATATATTTGACATAATATAGTTATTAGATATAAATATATGAAGTAGTTAAAGACAAGGTAATTTGGGAGGGAGGACACTAAAAAGTGGGTTGGGGAAGGCTAAAGAGAGGTTTCATTTAGAAGATGGTACTTGATGCACAGTAAGGATGGAAAGATAGATGTGAATGGAGAAGATGGCTTCAGTAATAGTTCAGCAATGGATTTAGCAGTAATGATATCTAGAGAGGAAAAAAGGGGATTTGTGTGTGCATCTGAGTATTTTCAGAATTATGGCATTGAGTCAACAACATGAATACCATGTAGCAGGCATTGTGTTAGGAGCTGGGAATTAAAAAAAAAGCAAAATTATAGTCTCTGATATCAAGGTGCTCACAAAAGGTATCAATAAAACATTTATTTTTTAATAGTAGGATTAGTAGGGAATAGTAGGATTTGGGAAGGAAGCACACAAACATTTTGGGGATATAGACCAATTCTTTTTATTGCCTATGAATTTTCTTAACCAATTTTCAATGTTTGGATTAACAGACATATTTTGATATCCAGAAGAGAATCTGTGCTTAGCTTCCAACAAGAAGCACAAAAAAAATTAGAAGATTGAAGGCAAATGACCGGACATGAAAGAGATATACCAATTTGAGCCATAGCACACTTCCTAGAATTGTGGCAGCACATTGTCTGAGATGTTTAAGTGGAGCCCAGGGGTCTGTGGCTGGTCACAAAGCAATTAAGTTAAGTGCTACTGAAATTGCTTTTTATCATCTGGATGAGTTGAGCAGATCACAAGTGAGACAAAGGTTTAAAGTATAAAAGCTCATACTTCAGCTTGGGTGTCAGTTCCTGTAACCATTACTCTAGGACCCATAGCATTCTTTTTAAAAATTGAAATTGGGGTATCAGAGGGTGAAGTCAGTTTTTAAGGGTTCCGTGGACATTAAATGGACTTGACATTTCCTTAATTATAAGTTTGAAAAGATTTCCCTAAAAGTACCCATACAAAGCTGTCTTACAAATATTTCCACCTATATTGTATCTCACAAGTGGAATGCAACTTGATTATGGGATTCAATGGGGTCCAGAAATTCCAGATTTTAATTCCCTGTGAATTTTCAAGGCAAATCAGTCACCAGGCTAGAGCTGCTGCTGCTGCTTCAAAGAGGAATTCTTTGATATGGACTGGCCTTTGGATAAACTAGAAATGTAGTTCAAGAGTTTCTAAGGCAGTTTGCTGATCCTGGACTTAATCCTATAATGTATCTAGAATTGAGAATCCAAATTGCTAATTCAGAGAGAGAGAAACATGATGAATTCATGGGCTTATTTTGAGAATTATCTAAAATGAGCTCTCATGTATATGTTCTCCTAAAGCTTTCAAAGTCCTTAACTGTTGATTCTTATTGAGCACTGGGTGTCTGGGGAAGAGGTTAACAAAGCTATAGTTAGCGTAAATGAATGTTTGTTCCAGTGAAGGAGAGTCAGAAGGCCACTTTGAGAGGATGTTGTTTCCAGCAGCAGAATTGAAAGGGGATGAGATTCTGTAGCCTCCTAATCCTAAAGGGATCCAGATCATAGAATTTGGGGTTTCTTAACAGATCGATTAGGACTCACCCTGACATATCTGACCAGATGTCAACTAACAATGCATAGACATTATCCTCTAGAAAGAGTTGTGGGAAAGGGTTCCAGACCTTTCAGAAAATTCAAAATAGAGTTGGAATCTGAGGCTACATTGGAAACAAGCCAGGCAATACAAAAATAGTATTTGAACACAGGGGAGGGGAAGTTGCTAAGCTACCAGAAATAAGTCCATGCAAGGTAGTAAAGATTTATAGCAATAGCAAAAAATAAAGAAGTGGGGTAAGAATGGAAAGGGAGAATTCACTTTAATGTAAGATACACAACTAAAATATCTACTCTTGGGCTTCTGAAAAGGGAAGAAAAGGTAGAAATGGGTATCTAGGTGCTTTCCAAACCATCTCCACAAATATGCTAAGTTTCAACTCCTTGCTAACAATTTTTGTTCTCTCCTTCCTTGTCTGAAGAACATTCTCCTTAGAAGACAGAACAGAAGGACAGTAGAACTGCTCTGTGTTCTCTGTTTTCCATCCCTAGCAAGTAATAATCTCAGTCATCCTTTAATCTTACCTCATTATAGCTTTTAAAAAAAGCCCCTTTTACTGGGTTCAGCACTCTGTGTCAGCTCTCACTCATTCTAAATTTTAGCATTCCTAACATGATTTTTACAGGATCAGACCACTCCTGTGTCTATCCACTCTTATCTGACCTTGCTGAACTTTTATATCTGTCTTTTAAAAAATCTAAGTTTTCAATGAGTTCCCTGTGTGGCCATAATTGCCTTTTTAGAGAGCTCCCCCTTTTCATGTTCTTCACAATGGCTGGTATTTGTGTCTTTAGAATTCCAAAAATGAAATGTCATTCTTAAGACTGTCATATCTGTCCTGGGCAGACTTGCCCTGTGGAATTTTAGGTCATGGCCTCTGTTCTCTGAACCAACTAACCTTTCTTCAAATATGAGTTAAAGGGATTCAGAGACTTGTGTTCCTGGGTGTATATATTCAAATAGTTGGTGACATAATGAATAGAGGGAACTGCTTGGAGTCAGGGAAGACCTGGGTTCAGATTCAGCCTTAGATATTCCTTATCTGGGTGACCCTGGGCAAGACATTTAACATCTCTGAGTTTTAGTTTAGTCATCTATAAAGTGGGCATGGTAATAATAGCACCAATCTCACTGAATTCTTGTGGGGATCAAAATGTATAAAGAACTCTATAAAACTTAAAAGTATTACATAAGTGTTTACTACTACCATTATCATACTATTACTATTGGTTCAGAACAATCTTATATCTTTAATAAAAGGTGTCCAAATCAGATCATGACAATGCAATAAAATGATAATGCTACCAAAATTAATTTAGTTCCAGAAGAATATGTTACAGACCTAAAACAGAAAAAGCATTCAAAGAAACAAATTATCAAGAATAGTAACAGAAATAATGACTTATTATATTATATTATAGACATCAAAATTGCTTGGTATTAGTTAAAAACTAAAAAAAGTTTAATAAACAAGGAAGAATCAGAAACAAGCACCCCAATATTTGATGAATTTCAGAAAATTAGCTCTTCTAGACTTCAAACTATATTATAATCAAAACTGCTTGGTATTGGTAAAAACTAAAAAATGAAACAAGGAAGAATCAGAAATAAACCCCAATGATAAACCCTAAAACATAAGACAAGAAAATCTCTATTTAACAGGAATTACTGAGGCAGAAATTATCTGAAAGAAATTAGATTTAGACCAACATCTTTAACTATACACCACAAACTACCTTGTATTTGTCTACTTTATATTTTTTCTTATTCTCTTTACATGAATTTTTTTTCCTTCATTGTTTCTGTAATCCTAACTTCTAGCACAATCTTCAACAAAACCAATCTTTTACTACCCTATTTCCTCATATATCTATAGCACCATAAAAATAATATAAATCAATACAATAATAATACAAACTAAAAGAATACTAACAAAAGAAAGCCAGATATAAGAACTGTAGTAACTAATATTTCCCAGAGAAGGATAAGAAAATCTATCTCTCTTGCTTCAAAAGAGACATAGGGTTAAGAACCTAAGTTTCAACTCCCAACCACATATATCTTGCCAATCAGTCATTTATTTGTTGATTTTGCTATACAAATTTTCTTTGTTGCAAAGGAGGGTTTATTGGATCAGGATAAAATTCATGACAAGAACTCTTAGAGTCAGGAAGGACTAAATTCAAATCCTACTTTTCTCACATCCTGTTTTTGTAACCCCAGTCAAGTAAGTTTTGTTGGATTTTTTTTTTTGGCTCTGCCTATCCACAAAAAAACTAATATTTATCCAGTTATTTAAACCTGATTTATTTATATAAAATGTTTTATAATTATGTTCATGTAGTTCCTGGAATTACTTTGATAGATATAGCATATAGTCTACAATTATTTTATTCTATTTTATTTATTTTTCCCAATTACAAGAAGACTTTTAGCATTCATCTTTATAATATTTTGAGTTCCAAATTTTTCTCCCTCCTTTCCCCTCCCTTCTTTTGAAAATAGTAGGCAATTTGATATAGGTTATGCATGTGCTATCATATAAAAACAGTTTACATATTAATCAGAGTTGTGAAAGAAGAAATAGATCAAAAGGAAAAAATCAGGAAAAAAGAATAAAGTGAAAAAAAATGAGCTTCAATCTGCTCAGAGTCCATCAGTACTTTATATGGCTATGGATAGAATTTTCCTTGGTGAGTATTTTGTTTTTCTCTTAGATCATTGTGTTGCTGAGAAGAATTGAGTCATTCATAGTTGATCATCACACAAGGTTGCTGATATGTGTATAATGTTTTCCTGATTCTACTTACAATATTCCACTTGCATCAATTCATGTAAATCTTCCCATGTTTTTTCTGAAATCTTGTTTAGCTTTTCTTATTGCACAATATAATCAAAATTATATATTTTATGTTTTGTAATACTCTCTATATCTTCTGTGGTCATGAATTCTTCCCTATTGATTTGACAAGAAAACCACTTTTTCCTCTTCTAATTTATTTCTGGTATCACCCTCTATGTCTAAATTATGCACTCAATCTGACCTTGGTATATGGTATGAGATGTTGGTCTATATCTAATTTGTGTTCTATTATTTTCCAGTTTTCCTAGTAGTTTTTTTTTCAAACAGTGAATTTTTTATCTCAAAGACTGGGGTCTTTGGGTTTATCAAACACAGGGTTACTATGGTTACTGATTACTATATCTTGTGTACCTCGTCTATTCCTCTGATCCACCACTCTATTTCTTAGCCACTACCAAACAGTTTTGAGGACTATTGTAATTTTTAATACATTTTGAGATTCAGTAGTGATAGACTACTTTCCTTTGTATTTTCCATTAATTCCCTTGATATTTTTGACCTTTTGTTCTTTCAAGTGAATTTTGATGGCATTTTTTTTTTAGCTCTATCATATAAATCTTTGGTAGTTTGATTGGTATGGTCCTGTATAAGTAAATTCTGTTTAGGCAGAATTATCATTATTGACTTAGGCTATCCATGAGTAATTGATATTTTTCCAGTTGTTTATACCTGATTTTATTTGTATGAAAAGTGTTTGTAATAGTATTCATACAGTACCTGGGTTTGTCTTGGCAAGTAGACTCCCAAGTATTTTCTATTGTTCAGTTACCTTTAATGGAATTTCTTTATCTCTTGTTGTTGGTTTTTGTTGATTATATAAAAAATGTTAATGATTAATGTGAGTTTATTTCATATCCTGCAACTTTGCTAAATTATTTTAAGTAGGTTTTAGTTGATTCTCTAGGGTTCTCTAAGTATACCATCATATCATCTGCAAAGAGTGATAATTTTGTTAACACTGCCTATTCTAATTCCTTCAACTTTTCTTTCTTATTACTATTGCTAACATTTCTTGTGTGATAATGAATAATAGTGATGATAGCAGGCATTCTTGTTTCACCTCAGTATTATTATTGAAATGGTCAACTATGTTGATAAACTTTCCAAATTTTGAAGGAACGCTGCATTCCTAGTATAAATCCCACCTGATCATAGAGTATAATCCTTGTGAAATGTTGCTATAATCATCATTTTGTTCAAAATTTTTCCAGCATATTCATCAGGGAAATTGGTTTTTAATTTTCTTTCTCTATTATAGCTTTTCCTAGTTTAGCTATCCTAGTTTAAGAATATGACACCATATAAGTGTGACATAATGGGTGGCTAGGTGGCACAATGGATAGAGCACCAGTCCTGGAGTCAGGAGGACCTCTGAGTTCAAATCCAGCCTCAGACACTTAATAATTACCTAGCTGTGTGGCCTTGGGCAAGTCATTTAACCCCATTGCCTTGCAAAAACCTAAAAGAATAAAAATAAGTGTGACATAAAAGGAGTTTAGTAAAATTTCTTTGCCAATTTTTTTCAAACAGTTTGTATGGTATTAAAATTAAATATTCTTTGAATATTTGGTAGAATTCACTTATGAATCCATCTAGCCCTGGGAATTTTTTGAGGGGAGTTTATTAAAATGTTTATTCTTCATTTTCAAAGAAGACCACAACATGACCATGCCGTGACAAGCACATGAATTGGATTTGAGTGAGGGGGATGCTTGATGCTTGTGCTGTCACCAACCTCACTTTGTCCTCCGGTGCCATCTGGATCCAGGATGACAGGAAATGGCCCTGGATGTGAGGCAATCAGGGTTAAGTGACTTGCCCAAGGTCACACAGCTAATTAGAGTCAAGTGTCTGAGACTGAATTTGAACTCCCATCCTCCTGCCTCTAAAGCCAGTGATCCACTGCACCACCTAGCTGCCCTAGAGAGTTCATTGAAGACTTGTTTAATTTCTTTTTTTCTAAGATAGAGTTATTTAGGCATTCTATTTCCTGATCAGTCAATCTGGATAATTTATATTTTCATTAATATTCATTAATTTCACTCAGATTAATTGGGCAAAATTTTTCTAATAATTTCTTCTTCATTGATGGTGATTTTACCCTTTTCTTTTTTGAGACTTTTCTCTTTTTTAATCAAATTAACTAATGGTTAGTCTATCATATTGTTTGTTTGTTTTTTCATAAAACCAGCTCCTAGATTTATTTATTAGCTCAATAGTGATTTTCTTTTACTTTTAATCTTATTAATCTCATCTTTGCTTTTCAGGGTTTTCTATTTGGTGCTCAATTGGAGATTTTTAATCTGTTTTTTTCCTAGGTTTTATTTTTGGGGGGAGGCTTGCCCATCCAATTCATTGATTCCCTGAGTACTCCTTTGATTGCATCTCCTAAATTCTGGTATGTTATCTCATATATGTTATGTCGTTTGCTTTAATGGAATTATTATTTCTATGCTTTGTTCTTTGAACCATTTGTTCTTTAGGATTAGATTATTTAGTTTCCAATTAATTTTTAATACAGCTTTCCAATGTAATGTGATCTGAAAAGAATATATTTAATATTTCTACCCCCGACATCTGATTTTGAGGGTTTTGTGCCTTATTATATGGTCACTTTTGTAGATGCCATATGCTGCTAAGAAAAAAGTATAATCCTTTCTGATCCAATTCAATTTTTTCAAAGGTCTATTATATCTAATTTTTCTAGTATTCTATTTACCTTCTTTCTTGTTTATTTTTTTATTGGATTTATCAGGTTCTAAAAGGGGACAGTTGAGGTCCCCCATTAGTATAGTTTTGTTGTCTATGTCTTCCTGTAACGCATGTAACTTCTTTAAGAATCTGCATGCCATACATACCATTTGGTGCATATATATTGTCTATAGTAACTTTAAGCAAGATGTAATTTTCTTTCTTATCTTTTAATTCAGTCTATTTTGTTTTTATTTTGTTGAGAGATCAAGATCGCTATCCCTGGTTTTTGGGTGTGTTTTTTTTTTACTATTATTTCAAGTAGGATTTTGATTTTTGATCTATTCTGCTATTTCTATTTTATGGAAGAAATCATCTCATTCACATACACAGTATGATCACTAACTGTGTATTTCTCTCCATCCTATTTTTCCTCCTATTTGTCCTCTCTCTCTCTCTCCTTTCACCTTTTCCTGCCTCACCAGTGTTTTGTTTCTGCCATCTCCCCAGATCTGCCCTCCATTCTCTCAGTCTCCCCCACCCACAACTTTTTCTTTATCTCATCCTCTCCTACTTCCCTATAGGGTAAGATAGATTTCTATATTTAGCTGATTGTACATATTAGTTCCACGTTGAATCAATTCTACTGAGAGTAAATAATCAGGCCATGCCATGGTCTATCTTCCCATCTACCCCTCCATTGCCATGGGTCTTTGGTGACTCTTAATGTGAAAAAATTTACCCCATTCTACCTCTCCCTTCCTTCTGCACCCAATGCACACTTCTTTCTTAGTCCCTTAATTATTTTTAGATCATTCCCTCAAATGTACCTTATAAACCTATTTTCTGTGTATATTCCTTCCTGCTGTATTGAGTGATGCAATTTTTAAGAATTACAAGTATCATCTTCCAATGTAGGAATTGAAATAATTTAATTCTACTGAATCCTTTATGTTTTCTTTTCCTTTTTGACCTGCTTATGCTTTTAATAGGTGTCTAATATTGGAAATCAAAATTTTTATTTAATTCTGGTCTTCTCTTTATGCTTGAAATCCTTCTATTTAATTGAATGATCATTTTTTTCAACCCTTGATGTATTACGTTTAATTTCACCAGATATGTGATTCTTGATTGTAGTCCTAACTCCTTTGCTTTTGAGAATACCATGTTCCATGAACTCTGATCCTCTAATGTTGCAACTGCTATATCCTATGTAATTCTGACTGTGGCTCCTCAATATTTCAACTGTTTCTTTTAGGTCACTTACATTATTTTTTCCTTGGCCTGGTAGTTCTAAATTTTGGCTATAATATTTCTTGGAGTTTCTGTTTTAGAATCTCTTTGCTGAGGTGATCAGTGAATTGTTTCAATGCTTATTTTTTCCCCTCTGTAGGATATTCAGGCAGTTTTCCATGATAATTTCCTCAAAAATGCTATTCAGGGCAACTAGGTGGCACAGTGAATAGAGCATGGAACCTGGAGTCAGGAGGACCTGAGTCCAAATTTGGCCTCAGACACTAAATAATTATCTAACCCAAGTGACCTTGGGCAAGTCATTTAACCCCATTGCCTTGCCAAAAAAAATGCTATCCAGGTCTTGGTGTTGATTATAGCTTTCAGGTAGTTCCATGATTCTGATACTGTCTCTCCTGGACCTATTTTCCAGGTCAAATGTTTTTCCCATGAGGTATTTTATATTTTCTTCTATTTTATCATTCCTTTGATTTTTTTTGATTGATTCCTGATGACCCATACTATCATTAGCATCCACTTCCCTAATTCTAACTTTTAAAGAAGCTATTTCCTCAATTAGCTTTTATACTTTCTTTTTCTATTTGTCCAGTTGTACTTTTTAAGGAATGACTTTCTTAAGTAGTTTTTTGTATCATTTTTGGAATTCTCTTCTATTTGACCAAGTCTACTTTTTTGAGCAGTTGTTTTCTTTTTTCAAGTTGTTGACTCTTATTTCATAATTCTTTTGTATTACTCTCATTTCTTTTCCCAATCTTTCTACCCTTCTCATATGGTTTTTAAGCTCCTTTTGAAGCTCTTCCATGACTTCTTTCCCATTTTACTTTGGGATTTGGGTGTTTTAACATTGTTATCTTCTTCTGATTTGTCCTCTTCCCTGTCACCATAACAACTTTTCATGGTCGGATTCAATTTTTTTTCTTATTTTTTGCTTGTATTTTTTGACTTTATTCCTTTGTATTAAATTTGAGCTCTCCTCTCAGAATAAAAGGAGTAATATCCCAGGTTTTATGTGCCAGGGGCTACAGACCCTGGCTTTTTGCCTGGTGCTGCACTGATGTTGCCCTGAGACTCACAGGGAACCCCCCTACCTGGTGCTTTGACTGAGGGGGGTGGAGGAGGAGTGGTTGGTGCTGCTGGTGGCTACAGGGAGCTTATCTAGTAATAAATTGGGGTCCTAGTTCTGGTGTTTGGTGTGTGCTAAGGATGGTGGATTTCTGCATTTCCCCGAGGATACCCTGAAGCATGTGTTGGTGGTTCTGTGCTGGTGTCTGCAGGTTAGGTTGCAGAAGGTTGTCTATCTGTCATAGGGCTATGCTGAAGCACATGGTAGTTCTCAGTCTGCCCATTCCCTGGTTATGCTGAGGCATGGGTGTGGGGGGTGTGGAGGGGTGGGGGGATCCTGGTGTGGGTATTTACCTGCTCTACTGCACTGGGGTTCAGGATCCCCTGTGTGTCAAACCCCTGAGGTGGGACTTGTTGCTGGCCTCCTGAGACACTTCCTATCCTAGACTGAGTTCCTTTTACCTGAGTAAGGACAGAGTTTCTGGCTGATCTTCCAAGTTTTTTGGATTCAAAGATTGTTTCACCTCATCTTTTTGTTGGTCCTGTTGTTCCAGGACCTGTTTTAGTGATATTTTATGGTTGTTTGGAGGTGAATTTGGGAGAGTTATGGTGATTTACTGCTTACTCCAACATCTTTGACTCCCAGAAGTTCCTCTTCCTTGGTCAAGCAATTTAATGTCTCAAGACCCTGGCAATCCTTTAAGATTATAAAATGCAGAAAAGTTGCTCATTTGCTCTTTAGTAGAGAAAGTTACTTTAATGGGATCTATGAAATCACATGTTCAGAAAAAAATTTTTAAATAGCAATAACCACCTAATTGGGAAAGGATATTTCTCTACCAGGTGAAAGTTGCAGCCCTGACTATGAATGCATTCTGTAGTTCTCAAGTGAAATGTTAATAATAAACCAGCTGTGTTTTTCATCTCTACCTATAACATCACCCTTAACCACGGAAAATAAAAATGAATTTTCAATCATGCTCATTAGGAGAAAGAAACTAGAGTTTACAATGTATCTAGGCAGAAAGTCATGCCTTTGCTCTTTACTTGATGCAACCCTGAGGCTTTGAATTCATGCTTAATAAATAATAACTAGAATATTATGAGAAGAAAAAAAGTTTTATGAAGGCAGACATAAATGCAGACTAAAGGATTTGGGGAAAGGAAAATTTTAATTTCTCTTTAGAACTAAGCCAAATATAAAAGAAAACATGAGAAGCAATTTTTTGGTTTCTGTTTCTTCCTGTAATATATTTTGCATAATATATACAATATAGTACAAATAAGATTGGAGTACTAGATTCAGAGTAAGGAAGAAGTGAATTCAAATCTTCACTTCTGTTCATTACTAGCTGTGGGACCCCCTGGACAAGTTATTCAGCCTCTCTGTTCCTCAAACAAATCCTTAAGACATTTCCTAAGGATTCATTGATGAAGGTAAAGTCCTAAACTGAGATGATTATGTAACTCAAGCCAGGAAACAGAAAAAGAGAGGCAGAGACAGAGTTACAAACAGAAACAGAGAGAAACAGAGACAAAAATACAGAGAGACAGATAAGAGGCAGAGACACAGTGATATACAGAGACAAAGAATCAGAAAAGACAGAAAGAGCAAATCAAATTAGTAGTAGGTAGAAAGGATTTGATATGAGATCTGATATTCCCCAACCGCTAGATCTAACTCTCTTGGCTTTACATTTTAGTAAGGAGGAAATTGAAATAAAAGAGTTGAGGAAGGTTGTACAAAAATCCTAAGTCAACTAAAAGCTCCATAGATTTTTTTTTATTGTAGTTAAAGGTCAGACAATATTGACATGTCAACCAAAGTGATATTTTTATCTGTTCTAAAAACCATTTTCATGCTTAAAGAAATGTGTCATTCACAGATGCTGCTGAACTCTGTTTTTTTTCCCCCTTTCTCCAAAACTATTCTTGTAGTCGGCAGGAGATTGTTTCTGCTACCACTGGCCATGTTGAAGGCTTCCATTATTCTTCATTCTGTTCTACAGGAAACCCAGAGCGCCAGCTCAAGTCGAACAGCGGGTGCTCTGGGACTTAACACCTGCTGTGATGGAATACCTAAACACAAGTTAATTAAGTCTATTGTTCAAACAATTTGTTTCTTGCTGAGACTGACTCACTTGCTATACTTACTGCTTCAGTAAGACAGATTTTATTTCTGGAGGCAGCCTGCCACCTTCATACCTGTCCTAGGGTCTTTCTTTTGTGAAATTTATTTTATTTTGGAAACTTCCTAGTTCAGTAGCAGAGTAACACTTTAAAAAATAATCTATTCCTAATGGATGACAAGCTGTAGCCAAGAGGGAAAAAAAATCACACAATTTGGGAAAATTATATAGTATTGCTATTCTTAGGTGATGGGTGTTTCTCAAAGTAACATCACTATCAAGAACTTGGAATGAGTGGAAGGCTGAAGATTGTTTCTGTATAATGTTCTTGCTCAATGGAAAGATGGGAACGAATTTTTGGAAGCTTTAAAAATCTTTTTTGTCAGATTTTAGGAATGATTTTAGAATACAATCATAGCCTCAGAGTTGGGAGGGATATCAGAGACATCTAGTCCAGCCTCTTCTTTTTAGAAATAAAGAACCCAAAGTTCAGATGGGTTAAATAGGCTATGAAAGGGCAGTCAGTTATTCAACCTCTAGCCCTCCTTCTGTGTCCCTTTTTCCGGAAAACAGGAAAAGGTTGAGTTTTGTGGGAAGTCAGCTAAGCTGATCCCATGTGGTATTTTGCAGTAGCCCTTATGTGGGCCTGCTCTGTTCTTCAGACTATCGGGAGAAGGTATTTGAAATGCTCTCTCTCGTTCTCTGCCCCCCCCCCCCAACTCTCTGCGGGGGAGGCAGGCAGGGCAGTGGAGAAGGAAAATTTTCCTTTTTAGAACTTTGAACCCCAAACCTCTGTCTCAGATGGAATTCGTACTTCACTTCAGGAAGGGTAAGATCCCCCCCAAATTTATTCTAGCCTTATTGTTTAAAATAGAGAATCCCCATGCCTTCTTCCAGGCTTGGGGAGGGGGGTGGGAGGGCAACTACCACATTTTATCATTTCCAAGCCCCATTCCCTGAAGACATTATCTGGGCTGAGAAAGTGTCACCTTGGTGGGGGGAAGGGAAATGGGCAGATTTCTCGAGAAGCCTCTTGGTCAATTAGTTAAGCAAAAAAAAAGGGGGGGGGCGATAACTTTTCCTGGGACTAGGAAATTCAGATTTCATCTTTTAACTAAACCTGTGCTAATAACTAATATCTCTGAAATGCAGTAACTGAATTTGAACTTTATAAAGTTACTTAAGAATGCACTCAATTTTAATTATTGATTGGTTATTTCAAAATCTTAATATATATGATAGGTTGCTCAAGAAATTCTGGTTGATTCTAAAAGTTATTCTTTTGATTGGTCTTAATTGGTACATTCAAAAAATATGTAATATAAATATATGTGTGTATAAACATCAATGTGACTTTTCAGATCTCCCCAAAGGCCTGTAGAGGTGGGAAAATGTTTCTATATTCTTAGACTGGGTGCCGACCAGAGTATCAACTCACCTTGGTAAATTTGAAATCTTTAATGCAAAAAAGCTCTGTGTGTGTGTGTGTGTGTGTGTGTGTGTGTGTGTGTGTGTGTGTGTGATTCAGATCTGAAATAGTTACAGTTACCTGAGTTAAATGTTACTCCTTTTAGTTTAGGTTTTGAATTTAATTGCTTAAAAAGGTTTAATTTTAAGTAATTAATGAAGTTGGGATTTTCGCCTATCCCCTTATACCATTTAAAAGTTTTAAAGTGGCAAAGTTTGTGAAATGATTTCAGCTGTGAACTAAGTTTTTTGTTAACCTAATATTGATTAAAGGTTGCATTCAATTTATGTTAATTGAGACTTTAAGGTTTAGTAAATGTAGAGTTTTTACCTTCAAGAGGCTTTGAAAAGAGCGGGAAAGGCCTTTGATAGGAAAAGAAACTATCTGAAAGCCAAGTGAGAGTAATTTAATCACCTTTGAAAGTTCTGTAACAAGTCTTGGGAATTTATATGTGCTATTAAGAAGGAAAATATAATTGGGATAAATTATATATCAAAGAATTTGGGAATATTAAATCATATATTTACTGATTTCTTTTGGGAAAGAAAAAGTACTAAATTTTGTAATCTGATTTATTTTGATGTTAAATTGATATACATTGTCAACAATTTCACAAGGTCTTTTGTTGGTAAAGGAAGTTTGTAATCTTTATCTCTTATCACATGTTTATGGGAGGAAATATATCTATTACACACACACATACATGTATATATGACTAAAAGTAACATCTACTTAACATCTATTATTTGAAAATAAGAAAATGTATTACATTGTCTAGCATTCATAGCATTTTGCTCTTGCTCTAAGGGGAATGAGATGTTCAAATAATCTTACATTCAATGTAAAATTAATAATGCATGCTTAATTTTAAAGAAGTCAAGAATATGGACTTTTTCATGGTAACTGCAGGCAACTCTAACTGAACATAGCAATTGTGTGGTCCCTCTAAGGTAATTTATTGATGAATAGGATGTATTTATCAGTTATGTGATATTCTTGTGTAAATTCAAAGAAATCATATTAACAGTGTTTGGTTCTCTTGTGAATGTGTAAGCTATTTAAATACTGTAATGTTAAAGCCTGGAATTAACATGTGATTGCTTTGAAGGGGTGGTAAGGGAAATATCACAAATTATGACCCCCTTGCATTCATGGAAAAAATTTGATTTTATAAAAAAAATATGAATTAGGTTTATTGCATTTTACATCTCAATTTTTTTTATTGCATTTCATTTACAGCACTGTCCTTAGGTACATGAGCAACAATTGAATTATGATTATTTCCCTGGATCTCTTATACCAAATTACAGCCTGGAACACTCAGTTCTCCTTAGTGCTCAAGTCACCTGAAGCTCTGGTTATAGGTAATTGCTACATTACAACATATTGATAATTGATCTGCCTGACATCAGGTATGATAAAATAGAAAGACAATATGCCAATGAAGCCATTTAGCCCCATGGGATTTGATGTTAAATGCTACAGATAGAGTAAGTAACCTTTGAAAAATAGCTCTAGCCTCAACTGGGGTAGGATTTTCTTAAAGGAATCCCTCACCTGGCTCATTAAAAAGGATTGTCTGTATGACTTCTTAAGGGAACACATATTTGTGTCCCTCTCTGCTCTATAATAGCAAATTGTCATGATCATTCCAGGTGCATTACAATTGAACATGAGAGTGAGCCATTGGAACTCTTATTTTCTAAATTTTAAATAATTAGCAAGTATTTTGTCTTGGCCTTTTAACATAGGATGTGACTTTTTACCACAAGTTCCCTTAGGGAAAAGGAAATTTTGTATGGCTGTTTATATCAGAATAATGCTTTATTGGTATTTTTTTTAACTGCTTTAAAGGAGAGATCCATTTTTCAACTAGAATTTTTGTTCATTCTAAAAATGGCCAAAGCAAAATAGAAAATTTTGTTGCAAATTACTTTTTGGACACATGAAGTTTTAAAATGCTTTTTTCAATACATTTGTTTATACTGTTTTTGAGCTTTTGTTTACAACTTATGTGGCATCCATCAAATGAATCTGTGTTATGTTGGGACTCATGTACTTATAAAAGGTATTTTGATACTGGCTTAGGATCATAAAGTATAATTCTTGCCCCTTATAAACCTTCTAGTTTTTTTCCCTAATTATTGGACCTCTATTAAATAGCCTTCTCTGTTACAATATCTTTGGTTTTTACTTGCTCAATTTTTTCCTTGAGTTTTGTTTCTCTAACTGTATATCTCCAAGACCAGACTCTGCAGAATGCCAGCTAGCTGTGCCAGCTGATCATTCTCTGGACCCTACCTCAATGAAGTCCTTACTGCAATTCATTCATCTTCAAATGGACTCTGAAAGGCCCAGAAGAATCTGGGTCTGGAATAATTTTTTTTTTGGGGGGGGGGATGATGCAGAGGAAAGATGAAGAGAATTGTGAATGTAGAAATTTGGTGGAGATGTAAATTGACTACCATGGAAAAGATGTAGAGAATTATGATTGTAACAGAAACAAAATTTGTAATCTTAAATGTTGCTAATTTTGTTAAATTAGGCGGAGATCCCTATTCTTGATGTACATCAACTACCATTGATTCATTATTTAAGATAAAATTTATATTCTGATTTCCTTAGGCTTCACCTTCTACCTAGTTCCGATTCCAGTAAGGAAAAGGGACTCCACCTTTTGCCCTCTGGATGAGAGGCAAGACATAAAAACCTGGGTTGGAGTCCCCCTGACTCCCTGGCCCAGTCAGATCAGCTTGACTGTTCTTTTCTCTGTCTTTCTTTACCTACCATTTTCTTATGTGATGTAACTTCTTTTAATCATTTTTTGTTTTATTTCCACCCTTGTTCTCCCGAGTCTGAATAATGATTCCTCATTGGCAGAACCAAACTGAAGGAGCCAGCAGCTACAATAATAATCCAATGCCCTAGTGATACAGAGAAACATGGGCAAAGGGAGTGTTGGGTTCATTTGGAGACAAACTTTGTAAATCTTTTGTTTGCATTGTTAAGGGAATCTTCCTTCTTCCTTTACCATTTGGGTAATGGCCTAAGGGCCTGATCTTCAACCTGGTTTTGGATTGCATTCCCTTTGGTGGGACCAACAGAGAGCTCAGAAGCTGGAAACACATCCAAGACCACCCAAAAGAGACCCCTCCCCAAAATGCAAAATCTCCAATGTGAGACTTGGGTCACTCCCAGGTCACCACCCCTCCCAGGGACTCTGGGGGGGAGAATTTAAGGAGATCTGAGGAAGGGGCCTGTCTCTTTTACCTTCCAGACTCCTGGCCTGACCAGTACCTGACCTACTCTTTTTTTTTTTAGGTTTTTGCAAGGCGATGGGGTTAAGTGGCTTGCCCAAGGTCACACAACTAGGTAATTATTAAGTGTCTGAGACAGGATTTGAACCCAGGTACTCCTGACTCCACTATGACACCTAGCCACCCCCTGACCTACTCTTTAAACTCTTCTTCACTTTCTATCACTTTCCTATGTGTTGTAACTTCTTTTAATAAATCTCTTATCTTCTTTCCACATCTGCATTCCCGGGTCTGAATCGAATCACGGGTAGTACTGAACTCAAGAAACAAAGTGGCAACACTATTAGAGTATAAACTCCTTGAGATTAAGTGACATTTTCCCCTAGAACCTAGCACATGGTAAGCATTTGATTAAATATTTTTAATTTATTCATTTTCTTTTCTCATCATACATCTCCTTGATAATATCTTTTCATCCAGAGAGAGATGAGTCATGCCATTATAGAGGATTCTCCTGCACAAATCTTACCTGGTAATAAGCAGCAGAGATGGGAGACCATCTTTGTAAAACTAATATTCCAGTAGTACTGATGTTTTTCACTTTACCATCAGTTTGCAATGACTTTATGAAATCACTCTTTCCGAAGCCCTTACAGTGGATTGACTCATCTTTCTCCAAAAACTTTTAAAACAACTTTCTACTAAGAAAGGAAAGTCAGGTCTCATTATGAACACTTTATTCAAAGTATGAGACAGGATAGCGAAAACCTTCACTTGATCTTCCCATATTCCTCTCTATCAGAAGTAACAGTTCTCCAGAACTAGACTGGAACAACAACTCAGCCTCGAGAGACCCTTAAATAGCAAAAAAGCTTCCTTTTTTACTATTAATTTATGTTTCACTAAGAGGAAAATACTTGTTTTAAAAATGAGTATTGCCAGGGACGACTAGGTGGTGCAGTGGATAGAGCACAGGTCCTGGAGTCAGGAGTACCTGGGTTCAAATCCTGTCTCAGACACTTAATAATTACCTAGTTGTGTGACCTTGGGCAAGCCACTTAACCCCATTGCCTTGCAAAAACCTAAAAATAAAAATGAGTATTGCCAATAGGAACAAGTAAAAAAAAAATAGGATTGAGACCCAGTCTAAGAGTCAAAAAAGCAAAATGAAGAAAAGCTAACCACATATTTCCAGACCTTACAGTAGCTAGAACTCTAGAAATATGTGTGCTGCCATTCCTAATACCTTGGCAATACGGAAATGTCACCTGTCCCTGACTGTGTAAACCAGACAGGAACATTAAATAGAAAAAAAGTTTTCAACCAGTTTCCCCTGTTCCCCTCACCAGGCCACATCTTCCCCTCCCTTTCTCTTCTTACAAATTCTCATTTATATCCTAACCTCTATCTAGTCCCAGGAAACAAGACCTCATTAAAAATATGGGCCTTGCCCCAACTTCTGACAATTAATGAGCTTATGCTTCATTGGATTAGGAGGAGATGTCAACTGCCAAAATTAGGTTTGTCCGCAGCGAGCTGTCAGCTTCCAGTTTCTTAGAATACAGCCTAGAGAGCAGTTAATGGGAATGGTTGGCTAATTTTCACTACCAAGGGAACAGAGAAAAACCTATGCCCTACAAGGCTTCTCAGGTTAATTATATCACCTCCAACTATCCCCAGAAGCAAATAGATAACCCGGTTAGGAAGCAGACAAGTTTTTGCAAGCACTACATAAAAAATTATCTTGTTAATCTCCAAGCACCATTATCCTTATTATAATATTGCATTATGGACTTTCTTCAAAGGGGTTCCTGATGAAGGAGGAGTTTGGGGACTTTTCCTGGATCAAAGCTATGTAAACAAAATTTACTCAACTTCAAAATATATTTTTGTCTGAACCCTTAACCTTCTAAATATTCCAAGACAAAACTGTCCTTCATTTTTACAAATGAGGGTAATTAAACCAGTTTTCCACCAAGTAATCCAGTTTTCTGGACAACCTACTTTGCTGGGTGTGAAGTTGTGTCTACACACTGCTAAAAATCTAGGCTGAAAGGGAACAAAATGTATCCATCAGCTGGGTACTATATCTTCACAATGCAGAAAGTAACTGCATTTTTTTTATATGCCATCAAGACATTATGGAGACCAACCTAAGAGAATGAAAATAACCATTTTTGACTTGATGGTAGCCAAGTCAGTGGCTTCCCTACAATGGCAACCAAGTCTCCCAACACTAAGAAATAACTATTACATACGCACAAAGGGCAACAAAAATGTGCATACCCTTTGATCCAGCAATACCACTACTGGGTCTATACCTTGAAGAGATGATGAAAAAAGGGTAAAAACATCACTTGTACAAAAATATTCATAGCAGCCCTGTTTATGGTGGCAAAGAATTGGAAATCAAGTAAATGCCCTTCAATTAGGGAATGACTTAGCAAACTGTGGTATATGTATGTCATGGAATATTATTGTTCTATTAGAAACCAGGAGGGATGGGAATTAAGGGAAGCCTGGAAGTAATTGCATGGACTGATGCTAAGTGAGATGAGCAGAACCAGAAAAACACTGTATACCCTAACAGCAACATGGGGATGATGATCAACCTTAGTGGACTTGCTCATTCCATTAGTACAATAATCAGGCACAATTTTGGGATATCTGCGATGGAGAATACCATCTGTATCCAGAGAAAGAATTGTGGAGTTTGAACAAAGATCAAAGACTATTACCTTTCATTTTAAAAAAAAACATTATTTTATAATGCAATTTTGCTATCTCTTATACTTTTTTTTTCCTTAAGGATATGATTTCTCTCTCATCACATTCAACTTAGATCAGTGTATACCATGGAAACAATGTGAAGACTAACAGACTGCCTTCTGTGGGGGGTGGGGGGAGGGAATTGAGATTAGGGGAAAAATTGTAAAATTCAAATTAAATAAATTTTTTTTAAAAAATAAATAACTATTATAATTAGACATTTGTGGTATAGTTGTTCAGTTATATTAAACTCTTTGTGACCTCCTGAACTACACTATCCATGCAGTCTTCTTGGCAAAGACACTGGAGTGGTTTGCACTGGAGTGGATAAGGCAAACAGGGGCTAAGTGACTAACCAAGGTCACACAACTAATAAGTGTCTGAGGTCATATTTGAACTCAGACCTTCATGATTCCAATCATAGCACTTTATCCACTAAACCATCTAGCTACTAAGAATCAGCATAGTGTATTAAATCCTTTCTTCAGAGAAATTGGCACAAACTATTATGGGTTCTTTTAGATTGCAACAGAAACCTTTTGAAGAGCATAAATCCACATTTCTACTTTGCATAGATTGGACTCCATTGAATTCCAATGGATTTTTTGGATCCTCTGATAAATTAGAATTTGAATAAAGTGAATTACTCCTGAAGACTGATTGCTCCCTTCTAATATCCTACTCATGTGGGTTGGGAATAGAGGTAAAAGAAGTTGGGGAATGGTGAATATCTTGTTCTCAGAGTAGGCAGTCAATAAATACTTGTTGAATTCAAATGAACTTTCCCATTTCTTACTCAAATGCTTTAATCATCTATAATTTTATTGGTGTGGACATTCACTTCACTGACATACATTATGAATCTTTTATTATTAATAATCACAAGACAAAAAGTTCCTGAATGATGGCAACAAAAAATTTAAACAGCATGGAATTCCTAGTCAGGTCAGGAAACTGCAGGTTTGCATTAAAATGCAATGAAGGTGAACAGGCGATTACAGTAGCAGCCAAGAATGAGGAAAAGGTAGCAAAAAAACAAAGAAAGGGAAAGCAAATTCCAAAGAGATAGAAGAGAGCTATGGACACTGAACCAGCCTCAGGAGCCTCAGTAGTGGTGCAGTATGGAGGGCCTTGACCATTTAGTGTTATCAGTTGAGCAGGGGTTTTGTGAATGGATACTTGGGAAGGAAGGAGGAATAGAATTTACTAGAAAGTGGACTATAACATTCCCTTGCTAACTGTGTTATGATACTAATTCCAGAAGGCTTCAAATATAGGTCTTTGGACTGATTATATGACTGTCAAAAGAAGCTAAGTTCCAAAAGGCTTTTATTACCAGAATGTTAGCCAGCTGGGGACAATTTCCTCCCTACCTTTTCAACACCACCATCCCAGGTAATTTATTAAACCAACATGGAGAGAGTTTATTCAGGAAGTACCCACACTGATGACACAATAATTCATTAAAATACATATATCTCTGGGAGAGAATTTAAGGAGATCTGAGGGAGGGACTCAACCCTTTTTTACCTTCCAGCCTCCTGTAGAACCCTGGCCAGCTGGCTTAGTCAATTCAATGAGCAATCCACTGTGGTCTTCTCTTTAAACTTTTTTAAACTTTTCTATTACTTTCCTAATATGCTGTAACTTCCTTTGATAAATCTCTATTTTCTTTCCAAAAACCTTCATTCCTGAGTCTGAGTCACGATTCAACGGCAGAACCAAACGCAAGAAACAAATCAGCGGCAACAGTCCAAATAGCTTAAATGACTTCTAGTTAGTAAGTGTCTGAGGTTGAATCAAGCCTACTTCTTCCTGACAATATGTTCATCGTTTAATCCATTATACCACACTGCCCCTCACCTGAGATATTTGTATATATCTATCTATATAAAAAGATATATAGATATAGGTGGATTTTAAATATATATATATACATACACACACACACACAGATAAACATACAGTATTATCTAAGTATCTAATCTTGGTTCCAAAGAATTTATGAGGAATCATTTCCCTCTAATTAGAAAGGTAATGACAAGATATTGTTGATGAGTTGGTTTGTTTTGTCTAACTGATTTTCTTTTTTATAATAAAGAGTTCACTAGGGGTTTTTTGAGAGCCCCAAGCTCCAATAGAAAGGTTGATTGGGATCAATTATTGAAAAAATCAGTTATATAAGAAAATTAATAAAATATTAAGACAAAATACCAAAAAAGATAAGAATATCCAATGTCATAAACTTACAAATAGACTCAATTTTTTTTGTCTGATTTAAATTCTTAAAAAAAAGGAGAAATAAAGTAGATTTTAATATTTATTTTACCAACTTCACATAATGGTAGGTTTGGGGGGTTCTTTTAGGTTTTTGCAAGGCAAATGGGGCCAAGTGACTTGCCCAAGGCCACACAGCTAGGTAATTGTTAAGTGTCTGAGGTGGGATTTGAACCCAGGTACTCCTGACTCCAGGGCCCGTTCTCTATCCACTGTGTCACCTAGCTGCCCCCTAAAGGTACTTTTTTAACAATCATTTTTTGCAAGATTTTGTTTGAGTTTTACGTTTTTCTCCCTCCTTCCCTTGCTTTCCCTAACAGAAAGCAATCTAATAAGAGCTTAAAGTAGGTTTTTAAAAGACCTACAGAATTCTCCAAAATTCCAAACAATCAATCCACATTTAAAAAATAGATAAGCATACCAATGCTAGTGAAAGACAAATCTAACTAAATGGCATAATTGTATTACTAGAAGCTTGAGGGAAGGTGAGGAGGCAGGAAATAATTCAAGTGAATATGAAAAGAGATATTTAGTATAAGTAATTTTCTTTGAAAGGAGTTATCATTGTGCAATTTTTGTGTAGTCAATGACTACAATTAAATTTCTACATCCCTCCTGGTTTATGGGTAGGGAAATATTTTCTTTTCATGCTTCTCAAACACACAACAAAGTAGAAAATTTACCCATTTACACACTTCATGGAATCTATTAGCAAAAAAAGTGAAAAATCATTGCATCTTTGCCCCTTCCTACTCCCACGGGAGTTGATATTCAGTGAATTAAATTGATTCCTTCATTTAACATGCAATGTAGACATTTAAACACCAGAGGACAGTGTATGAATTTTAAAAAGTAGTCAATTGCTTATTCATTTAATTCACTTCATTTGCTCAGGTCATTACAATAAAATCCTAATTTTAAGTGCTTCCCCCCCCTCAAGAAATTTGAGAAGTCATTTCAAGCTTCAGAAATTAAAAGTATAGTTTTATAGGAATATGAAGCAAGGGACCAACTCATCAAGTTCCTTTGAATTATAATGGAAATTTAAAAGATTAATCTCATAAGCAGACATTAATAATGGAAGCTCTTATGTACATATAATCAAAGCTTTAAGTATTAAAAGGTAATTAATTCAAAATCATGAGTTACATCATATTTTTAAATAGTCCTAAATTTTTCCACTTTGGCTAGTTCAGCAGTGGTATACAAAAAGAGAAAAACTCATGGCATTTTAAGTTTTTAAAAACTAGGCAAAAGAAGTTTAAATGAAATGTGATTAGTGACCTCAATTACTGATAGCAGGAGTCAATGTTCCTTTTTTTAAATGAAAAGAGATTTACACTTAGTGAGGAAGTAATGATTTAATGGAGGGAGAATGAAGTATATACTATTCAACAGATACACATTGAAACCAACATATTGTGCATATTTTCTCCCATAATTTAGAATGAATTTGCCTTTGGCCTTGATTCTGAATATGCCTTGGAATGCTCAGGTCAATTGCCTGATGATTTTCACAAGAAACACAAAAATTTATGTTTAGATATTAACTAGATAGTGAACTGGGAAGCACTGTGGATAGAAAGCTTTTCCTGGGTTAAAATCTGAACTCAGACATTTATTAACTGTGTGACCCTAGGCAAATCATTTGACACTGCCTCAAATTTCTTACCTGTAAAATGAGTAGGAGAAGTAAATGAAAAATTATTCCAGATTCCAACCCCAAATGGGGTCACAAAGAGTGGGAAACAACTGACCAACATCAAGATAGCAAACTTTCACTACATTTCTGATTTTTTTTTGTATTCAAAACTCCTATACAAAACTGAAAACAAAAGCATATTTGGAATGTACTTTCAAACAATGGACCAAAAAGAATATTTTTCTCCTTATCACAAAGTGTTATGATAACTGTTGACATCAAATACTTGCCCAGTGACTGTCTTTAGGATACCTCTGTCTCCTAAATTAAAAGCATTTCTAATCCAAGTGGTTGCCTTTATTCCTTTTCTCCTTGTCAAATATTCAAGCTAAGCTGTTGCTGAAGTAGTCATAAAGATATATTACTAAGGTAAAATCATTAAGCTCTATCAACCTAAAGGTATTCAGATCAACATATAAGGTCAAACCAAACCCTTCAGGGTGGTGATGGTTAAGGGTTAATGATCTTCCTACTGTAGACTTAAAAAGAAAGGGGGTCATTATTTGCAGGGCAATAATTGTTCAGCCAAATGAATTGATAATGACATGCACAAAATCTATCTACATATTAATTCACAGCAACAACAGAACACTTGTTCATATAAAAATAGAAATAGCCTTCATAAATATTCCATGGAACATATGTTCTAGATTGCTCTCACAATAGAATGATGAGCCAATTGAGTCCTTGTTACAGATTATTTTAAGGAATACATTTTAATTGTACCATGTCTAAGTTTTTTAAAAAGACAAATAATTTTTGTTTAAATACTGCTTTTGCAGGTAAAAAGTCATCCTTTTATATAAGTAAGCAAGAATCTCAGAATCTCAAAGCTGAAAGGGATATTTAAGGGCAACTATTTACTCATATCTAAAAATGGAAGCTATACCACAGCATACAACATAACACAAAACACAAATGAATGGATCAGTCTTTGTCTGAAGATAAACTGTAGCCACTGGCTACTTGGGTTCGGTTCTGCCTATGAGGAATCATTATTCAGACCGAGGAAAGCATGGGTGGAAATAAAACAAAAATTTCTTTAAAAGTTTACGAGAGAGAGAGAGAGAGAGAGAGAGAGAGAGAGAGAGAGAGAGAGAAAGAAACAGTCAAGCTTATTGGCTGGGCCATTGTTAGAAAAGACTGAGGTGGCCCTGAACTGAAGTCCAGCTCAAATTTTTATGTCTTGCCTCTCATCCAAGGGGCACAAGGTGAACTCCCTTCCCCTACACTGGACCCCAGTAAAACCTAAGGAAAAAGATTCAAATTTTAATCAATGATAATGGGGATCTCCACCCAATCTGAGCAGCCTTTTAAGACTATAATTGTTTCTGTTATAATCATAATTCTCTACTTCAAGTCAACTTACATCTCAAGAGTCAATTTACATCTCCTCTTGAATTCTGTTACATTCACGATTCTCTTCATGTTTCCTCTGTATCAAAATAAATACATATGAGTATATATACACATACATGAAAAACAATAAATATATATATAATAGATAGAAAAAGAGAGAGGGTGAGAGATGGAGGAAAGAGAGACAGGGAGAGAGAAAGAGAGGAAAGTGAAAGGGAGAGAAAGAGGAGGAAAAGAGAGAGAAAAAATATACTAAGGAGTTTAATGAAAGGGAAGCTATATTGTCATTGGAATATACTGCAGACTACCTGGCAGAAAAAAGGGGTGTGTGTGTGTGTGTGTGTGTGTAAATAACTGCAGCAAGAATTTTAGGATATCATATATTAAGTGACTTGTCCCTGGGACCTTAGGTTCTACTCTAGATGAGTAGATACTTTTTATCTTCCTTGGAACCAGGCCACCACAGCACTTTCCTTTCTAACCTCACTTACTCTTTCTTTGTAGGCTGCCCTTCCCTTTTAGAATAGAATACAATCTCCTTGAGTGCAGGGACTTTCTTGTTTGCTTACATTCAGGTTCCAAGCCATTAGCACAGTGCCCAGTATATGAGAACTATAATTCTTACTTTTTAAATCATTAATTTATTCTATATAAAATCTTTTTATATGGAGAATTTGCATTTGTTTATTTTTTCAAATTCATAAAAACAAATTGATGAATAAAATTATATTAACCTTTTTTCCTCAAAGAATTATGATAAATGTTTTTTATTATCCTTAAATTTCCTTGCTAACCTCACCTCATTCTAAGTTCTGTCATTCTTGGAATCGTTGTTATAGAATCTTGCTTCATTTGAATTTTTGTCAACCATTACCTGCCCTTGTTACCATCTTCTGCAGGTCCCTGTTAAAACTCTTAGGCTGTAAGTTCCCTGTGCATCCAAAATGATTTCTTTAGACAAATCCCCCTTTTCTTCTTCCTTATGGGAATTATTTCTCTTAGCATCTTCAAAATTTCATTCTAGAGACATTCCTATACCTCCTGCAACTGATTTCCCCTGAAACAATTTTAGTTCATGGAATCTTCCTATCTTTTCTCTGAATGCTTTGTTATCTACTTAATACAATTTAGAATTTAATTTAAATTATTCCTGGTTTGCCTCATCTTTATTACATAGACAGAATGGAGATTATTATTTCTATCCCCTTGCTGCATTTTCATTTTTTGAAGGATTAAATTATCATTAAGGTTACAACAAGAATCCTTGGCTACTCTTTTGGCAAAAGGAGCTCTAGAAGAAAAGAATTCTAAGTTTCCCTTTATTATTATATCATGTTTCCTTGCTGTCCAATGCTGTTGATTGAATCTCAATTGAATCTCAATTTTTTTTTCTGTCTAGGGCTTCTACAGTATATTCCATCCACAATATAGTTTCTATTAGCTTATTAAAAAATATCATTATCGGGAGGGGCTAGGTGGCACCATGGATAGAGCACTGGCCCTAGAGTCAGGAGTACCTGGGTTCAAATCCAGACTCAGATACTTAATAATTACCTAGCTGTGTGGCCTTGGGCAAGCCACTTAACCCCATTTGCCTTGCTGTCCAATCCTGTTGATTGAATCTCATTTGTTTTTCTGTCTAGGACATCTACAGTATATTCCATCCATAATATAGTTTCTCTTTCCGCCTCTGCTCAATTTCTTACCTCTATTTCTTGGATTTTCTCTTGTTTTAATAAACAATGCTACTAATCCATCACACCTACTTCCATTACCTATACTGTTTCTTTTGAATAAGACACTCTTCTAAAAACTACATTGTGGTCATGAGTATCAGCCTGTCCTATCAAGTCTCAATAATGCCATAGGTAAATGTTTTACTACCAGTTCTCCTAAATCTACAAAGAATACACCTCTAAATTTAATCTGCATAACTAATATTTTCACATCACACCCTTAAGTCTAGATAATCAACAAAACAATTAATTAAGCTTAGAATTTGCTGATTTTTCAAGGTGTAAATGTTCCCAATGAAAATTTAAAAGAAGCGCTTTCAGAACCTATTCAAGCTGGTTCTAGTATATACCTGCCTGGAAAGTTAAACTTACAAGATGAAGTAGAAGCTCTGGATTTAGCGGTGGTAGATTCTAATCACTGTTTTGTTCTTTACTGGTTGCTTGAGCAAGTTTTATTTCACCTTTGAGTCCAATTTTCCCCCTTTATAAAATGAGAGATTATAAGGTCCTAGATTTAGACTTTGAGAAACCTTAGAAGCCATTAGGTTCAGCTCTCTCATTTCATAGGTAAATAAATTGAAGCAAAAAAGAAAAATGGTCTTCTAGGGCTTTGATGTCTATCTATTGAATAGTATATTTCTCCTATAAAGTTAGATAATCTCATGAGTCTTTTCCAGTCCAAAATCCATGAGTCTAAGATCTCATTTGGTTCTCACAATGACCATTGAGATTGTAAATATTATTTTTTCCCTCTCATTATATTTGTGGTAGTTAGCAAATAGCAAGGCTAAGAATTGAACTCAAGCTTTCAGTTTCCAAGGCTAGGGTTTTTCTACTAAGTCATAAAATAAATTATAGGATAAATTTATTCAAGTAATATGGAGCATGCCCTTTACCATCTCAAGACTCCAAAGTAGAAAGAGCCTCCAGGCTATTTTCCAGTTCAAATTCTTAGTATCACTAGAAATCTAGGTAAGAATCAGCCTTTGTTTTTAAACCTATTTCCAGGCTGCATAACACAGTGAATTGGGCATTGAATTTGGAGTCAAAAGAAATGGATTAGAATTTCACCCCATACTTATAAAATTTTAGATTAAATCATTTCTTCTCTTTGATGTCATATGTAAAATGAAAGAATTGGATTCCATACTTTCTAAGATTCTTTTCAGCTCTAAATCAAAATTATTAAGTCTTACTAAATATGTTCCCTAAGCAAGATGTTTAATCCCTCATGATCTCAGTTATCTTATCTGTATAATAGGTTTAATCATACTTCCACTACAATAAGGAAAGGCTTACTAGGGATTGAGATAGAAATCAGAAAGATGAACCAACCAAGGACTGATGAAGGATCATCAGAGGTACCTATATAGTATATGGTAGTATGGAAAGTCAAAGGAAGACAGAATACCTAGAAAAGGAGGAAGGAAGATGCAAATGGGGGAAGGGAACTAATGGTTTGATGATTAACAAGTTGGAAAGAGCACTGACTCAAAGGACTATAGTTCAAAACCCATCACTGGTATTTATTTGTCACATTATCTGTCCGAATCTCCCTTTCCTTAACTTTTTTTTTTTTAGGTTTTTGCAAGGCAATGGGGTTAAGTGGCTTGCCCAAGGCCACACAGCTAGGTCATTATTAAGTGTCTGAGTCTGGATTTGAATCCAGGTACTCCTGACTCCAGGGCCAGTGCTCTATCTACTGCACCACCTAGCTGCCCCTCCTTATCTCTAAAAGAAGGGGTTTGGACTATATGGCCTGTGAGCTCTCTTCCATCTCAATAGCTACCATCTAAGAAATACCTTCTCAGATAAAATACTGAAGCATTTGCTGAAATTTATTCAGCAAGCCAAAAGCTAAGGAAGAAGAAAGCCTCCTTTTTGTCAATCTAAATATTTTCAAAATAAAATTTAACAGTTTCCTTAGGAGTTTCTTCTGAGTAGCATTGTTCCAGAAACTTCTTCACTGGCTAACTGAAGTTCAACAATTTTTCAGTAATCTTGTCTTGGTTCTAAAAGGGAGCAGTTTAGGGGCCATGACAGTCACATTATTCTGTGCTTTTTCTGTAGGTGGAGGCTCCATTGTTTCTCCCAGGGGTTCCCACACATGAATTTTCCAATCAACTTATCAGTGAAGAAACAAGATACAACATCTTAAAATTCTTGGAATAGGTTTGTTTCTTTTGTTGTAATGACAAAAAACTTTGATGAGCCTATATTTCTTGTGTGAGAAAGATTCCTACAGCTTCCATAGCAGCAATAAACAATGAATTAGGGGCAGCTAGGTGGCGCAGTAGATAGAGCACAGGTCCTGGAGTCAGGAGTACCTGGATTCAAATCCAGACTCAGACACTTAATAATGACCTAGCTGTGTGGCCTTGGGCAAGCCACTTAACCCCACTGTCTTGCAAAAACTTAAAAAAAAACCCAATGAATTACACTCCCACTTCAAGTTTATTAATGTTGGAGGAGAGGAAAGTGATAAAAGAGAGAGAGAGAGAGAGAGAGAGACAGATAGCACATCTATTCCAAGCACTAAAAATGAAAATCATTATAAATTTTTTAGAACCTCTCAGAAACAAAAACAAAAGTTTCCCAGGGTATTTTGAATAGCTCTGAAACACGTGAGTAGAATTTATATATTTTTCAATTTTTTTTTTCTTCTTATTCTGGGAGGAGTCTTCTCTGGGTGATTAGTTCCCCCATGGGTTTGCTACTTCAGCTACTATCTTCCCAAGAGAAAAGAAAGTCTTCAAGTAAGCATGAGACTCTTGCCCCAGGCCTCTTCCCCTTCCACCCACATAATTTTCATAAAATGTTCAGATATGTTTAATTATGAAAGTCTCTATTCCTGAAAAAATGAGAGGGTTTTTTTTGTGTGTCCAGAAGTTATCCATTAAACAGAAACTCAATAGCTTTTCTGTAGGTTAGTTAATCAGTAGTTAATCAATTTCTTAACCTGAAATCTATTAGCTTATTAAAAAAAAATATCATTATCAGGAGCGGCTAGGTGGCACAGTGGATAGAGCACCAGCCCTAGAGTCAGGAATTACCTGAATTCAAATCCAGACTCAGACATTTAATAATTACCTAGCTGTGTGGCCTTGGGCAAGACACTTAACCCCATTGCCTTGCAAAAACTTAAAAAAAATCATTATCTATATTTCAATACATTTAGTTTTCTTCACAATCCTCTGGTTTTTTTTTTTATATTTTGTATTTAAAAACATTGTTCTGAGAAGTGGTTAATAGAATTCAACAGACTGACAAGTACTGGTTAAGAAGGTTTATCCTATAAGGTAAACCTCTAAGTTTCTGCACTCTTGTGGTCAGGAAGCATCTCTACCACTAAGCCAATTCTGCTCTGAGGCAACAACAGTTTATCTCTAATAAAGCAATCAGCAAAAGTGATAGGAATAGAATTGCAAAAACAACCTTCCACCCTCTCCAAATAAAAATTCCCTTTCTTTAAAGAGTTTATAATTTACTAGGAGTGAGGGTGGGGCAGAGGCATATGACTGGTATCACAGGTAAATTAGAGACTGGGACTATGATTCAGTTGCCATAGGAAATTCCTCAGTGAGGAAATTCCCCCTATTAATTCAATTCATTTTCTCTACAGTTTATTGATAGATTGAGAAGACAGTTCCCTGCTATAACTTGTGCATAGATCTCTTTATAACAATACAGATGGTAATGTGTTTGTGATAAATAGAAATTTTTGAATATTTTGTATGTGGGAGGGACTATGAAGGAGTGATACCCAAAATAGGCTCTGAGAGACTGAAGGAGTTTCAAAAAAGGAGAAATTAGGATCGAGGAGGTCAAGAATACATTCCAGATAAATGCATGGAGGTGGGATAGGATAGGACAAATGAGTTTGGGGAATGACAGAAGGATGTACAGTCTACTTAAGAACATTATCTATGGTAAGATTATGTGATAATAATCACATTTTTATAGAGCTTTGAGGTTTACAAAACACTATCACAACCACCATTTATAGACTGTAATTTCTTTCCATTTACAATGAAGAAACTGAGTCACAAAAAGTTTATGCGATTTGCCAGTGGTCTCACAGTTAGTGTCAGAGTCATAATTCAAAACCAGCAGGACCTAATTTAAGATCCACCCCTCTTTCTTCTATAAACTACAATGGAAAAACAGTAGTCCTCATCAATACAAAATATAATGATGCTATTGAATTTCTGTTTAATGGATAATTTCTGGACACAAAAAAACTCTAAATTTTTTCAGGAATAGAAACTTTCATAATTAAACATATCTGAATATTTTATGAAAATTATGTGGGTGGAAGGGAAAGAGGCCTGGGGCAAGAGTCTCATGTTTACTTGAAGACCTTATTTTCTCTTGGGAAAAATTGTAGCTGAAGTAACAAAAACAAAGGGGAACTAATCACCCAGAGAGGAATTCTTCCAGAAAAGAAGGAAAAAAAATGTTAATACTATATAAATTCTACTCACATATTTGAATCTATGATAAACCAGTTATACTGACCTACATACATGTTTTTCCCATGATGCTCCATCTCCCTTCTGGACAGACTTTTTCCATGCCTGAAATGTTCTCTTGCCTCATCCTCATCTTTTAGGATCCCTAGCTATCTTCAAGACTCAGGAGAAGACCTTTCTCTGGATCTCTCAATTGCTGATGCTTTTCCCTCTAAATTATCTTCCACTTACTTTGTAAATAGGTACTTGTATATATTTTAGAAAATAATTACATATATGTTACATTACATATATATTAAACAATCGTTAAACACTTGTATTACTTTAGAATAGAACATGGCAAACTGCACATTTCTTTGCGAAGAAAACCCAGTGGATAGATAGTATTGGCATAATATAGACCACCAGGTCTTAGAGAGTAGAACCTCACTCAATGACAACTCCAACAAATGTACCTTTTTACATACATTTACATTGCCTATCTCAAAAGAAAATAAGCTCCTGGAGAATGGAGCCTTCCTCCACCACTCCCACCCCAGCCCCCCACCCTTTCTTTGTATCCTCAGTATTAAAAATAGTGCTAGGTATAGCACTTAATAAATGTTTGTTGGTTAAATAATTGAGATATACCTTAAGCAGTCCACCTGGGAAAACTATCTGAGATTCCATATCTCAGGAGGTGTGTTGGAGAGTCCCAGAAACTACAAAATGTGTGAAGTAGATGATGTTTTCTTCAGGATCCTCCACTTAATTTTTCTTCGTCCTCTCCTTTATCAAAAAAAAAAGTGATTTCACTATCAGTTCCTCTTCATAGGCCTATGCAACACATTTCACCCAGTGAATACCTAATTTTAAATGGATATTTTTAAACATCAAACAAAAAAGGAAACTTTTTAAACAGCTAAATATAATATGCTTATTTTAAAATTAAAAAATTAACTGATATAATTAAATTAAAATACATTTTTTGAGACATTAGAGTGTGCTACGTGGGTAGGTTATTCTCTCTCTCTCTCTCTCTCCATAACTGTGCTACTTATTCCATTCCCTCTGGTCCAAGGTCCTTTACTAAGCCTTCTAACACCTCTATTTCATCCCATGTTACACTGTTTCTTTTCTTTTTCTTCACACTTCACCCCAGCTGCACCCCTATTTTGTTGAATGAATTAAAAACTTAACCACTCTCAGTCTATGCCTCATTTCTGTATGTCCCTTTTGTCTGTAAAGAAATTACAAATTATCTTCATATGCAGGGAGTAATAATGGGTCGATATATTACACTGTATAAATAACAAATTTGCATCTTTATTTCAACTTTCTAGATAATATCTTAACTCAAATGAGCAGGTGGGAATGTCTAGGCAAAATGAGAGAAAAATTTGGGGGTAGGCAGGCCTTTTTTGTATCATTTTATGGCATTTGCCTTCTAAGCATGATAAATCAGTATTGGATTTGTTTCAAAAAAGATTCTCATTAACTACCAAAACTAATAATATTTTTTTCTTTTTTGCAATAAGTCTCCTATTACGAAATCTCATTTCAACTCTTGTAGGATTTATAACAATAAATCTCCTATTATGAAATCACATTTCAACTCTTGTAGGATTTATAACTAATTAATCTAGCAGTTTTCAAAGTGTGCTGGTCTGAGGACCCTTTTTTGTCTCTGGGACCCTTACAGGATTAGTAATAATATTATGATGTGATTTGGCTATTACAATGCTCCTTCCTTTTTGAACTACATATCTGGGTAAAGCCAGATTTTTTTATATATGTCTAAAAGATATGTAATACTAAAATATGTGTTTAAAGTCCTTTAAACTTGACCTAATTTGAGAGTTGTCTTACTTTTCCAATTTTCTTACTTCACATCCTCCTCCCAAAACAGCATATAATAATAACAATAACAATAACAATAATAATAATAAATAAAATGAACAAGTAGATATGGAAATCCAGTTGTGTTCTAATAAGTCAAACATTAAAGAAATTTGCAAAAATAAGTAAAACAAAGCTACTCTTCTCACTAGTGGGTTTTTTTGCTTCAAAAAATAAGGTTATTTTCATAAAAATATGTTAATAAGTTTGTGTTTAAAGACTTTCATAGCTTAGCTCCTCATTTGCCCTTCTAGTCTTCTTAGTCCTTATACTCTTCCCTCCCTTCACATACTTTGCCATTCAGTATTACTGGTCTCCTGGTTGTTCCTTGAACAAAACCTTTCCAATTCTATGATAACAGGCATTTTCAATGGTTGCTCCTATGCCTAGGATTCTCTCCCTCTTCATTTCTTCCTCCTGACTTCCTTCAAGTCTCAGCTAAAATTCTACCTTTTTTGAAGTCTTTCCATTCCTCCTTAATTTTATTGCCTTTCATCTGAGACTACCCCCAACTTATTCAGTACAGACTGGTTGTACCTTGTTGTTTACACATTAGCAGTTTTCCTTTTTTTTTGTATACTCAGAGTTTATCTCATGGTAATTATCTATGTAACAGATTTATTATTGTAAGTTTTAAATGAATCAATAAAATAATATTTTAAAAATTTAAGTTTTCAACTCTAATATATTAAATACCAATAGATATACCACATATAAACAAAAATGCTTTGGAGTCCTCAACAATTGTAAAGTCCTGAGACCAAAAGAGTGTGGGAATCCCTTACCTAGAAATGCTAGAAGCTGAGGCTCACAGAAATTAAATGATTTGCCCAATGTGACTCAAAATCTAAGCAGCTTTTAAAGGTCTTAAAACTACAGGATTCTTTCTACCAAAACTTTTTTCTAGCTAATTAATTGGCTACTTCTTTTCCTGGTTTCTTCATAATGAAATCCTGGAAATGGATGTCCAAAGGCCCCATCATTTATAATCCACCGAGAACATCCTCAATCTAAACAGTCCTTAAACTTCTCCACTTTAGTTCTAGAACCTCTTTTCCAACACCAGCTGCATGTAGTGTGGCAAAATGATTACTAGCTTCAAAATCAAGAATCTGAATTCAGGTCCTGGCTGCAATGCTTACTAGCTGGGTGACCTTGGGCAAATCGATTCATCCTAGTTTCTTATCTTAGTTTCCTCATCTGTAAAATGAGGGTCTTGACTAAATAACCTCTGAGCTTCTTTCCTCACCACCCCATTCTACTAGTGAGTTTGAAAATATATATGTGTATGTGTATGTGTTTATTGGTCCAGACCTGTGATTCAACTGAAGTAGAGTTTTTCTCTGTGATCTACCAATGTAGATCATGAAGCCATGACTACAAGGAATTCAGGAGCCATTTAATTCAATTCTCTTAATTTATAGATGAGGAAATTACCCAGTGTTCTGAAATTTATAATCAGTTATCTAGGGCACTGAGACTTTGAAGGACAGGTCTTATCAATATATATCAGAAGAAAGATTAGAACCCTGATCGTCCTGCCTGGGTCTCCACTCTGACCTTACTGCCTTTAAACATGTTATCCTATAACACAAAAATACTGTTCAGTAAAAAAGATGCATCGTAGCTTTTTTTTTGTCATAGAGTACTTTTAGGAATTATCAAAATGAGAAAGAATGCCAAGGACAGAAATATTAACTCATCTTAATCTCACAACAATCCTGGGAGGTATATTATCCCCTTTTTACAACAAAGGAAGTTGAGGCAGATAGCAATTAAGCCATTTATTTAAGGTCATATAACTAATAAAGATCTAAAGCTAAATTTGAATTGAAATCTTCACTCTAGACTCAGGGCTCTATCCATTGGACCCCCTGTTTGTCTCTGACTAATCTGGAGGAAAGAGATATGGATTCTGTTTGCTACCCACCTTTTGTCAGCACCTCTATAATCGGCATTATGTCTATTTTTTTTTTGATAATCATAGAATGTTAGAATCAGCCAATCCAGTATTCATATTATAGAAGAAACCAAGGTCCAGAAAGGGAAAGTGACTTGTCCCAAATTAAAGTCACAATTACACAAATCACAGTCTGCTAACACCAGAACTATTGTTTAATCCAGATCCATTGGGGACAAAAGACAAGAAAGACAAAAGATAGGAAATAAAAGTTAGGAAAGAGACATACATGCTCCTCTTTTCATTGTAAAATATTCAGTATTTATTTCCTTGGCTACCAGAATAACGTTTCTATATTTTTTCAGTAAACTTTGAATGTTCTTTGGAAGTTTTATCTTCACTTTTTTTTCTGACAGTCCTCTTACTGGTATTTACATAACCATTTGCATAATGTTATTCCTGATAAGACTCTGGTTCTCTGAAGAAGAAAATTAACAATTATTATTTCCTTATTGAGTGACTGTTAGCTGCAGAATTCTAGGTACCAACTTCATTAATGGATTCTCAGAGTAGAAAAAAATAAGAATATAATTTTTAAAAAAATTAGTAGTGGTCAAGAATTATAAGAGACTCATCCATAGTCCACCAAGGGTTTCAGGGAAGCAGCTGAATTGTCAGTTTCAGGAAAATGCAGAAAGAAAAGGCAAATTACCCTGAAGCAAGCCATTTAATGAGGGCTTTGTTAGTATGGAGGTCTGCCACTCTGAATGACAGCTGGCACTTCAGCTTCGTAATTAAGGCAACATAATTCAGCCCATCTGCAAGCTCAGGCAAAAGGCGACAAGGAGATAGTGACAGGATATGACCCAGAGCAACAGTAGGCTTGGATTACAATTTTTACTTGTTGAAAAACAATTTACACGTGTGTCCACAAGCACGGGCAGGGGACATATGGGCACAGATGATAGATAGTCTCTGGTTTGGGACTCACACAGCACACACAAAGACTCCAGGGATGCTTGACAGACCCACTGAGCTTCTTGTAAATGAGACTCGACGATTCTTGTTCAAGAGGCTAAACCTGGGAACTACTGAAAGAATACCCCTCTGGGTCCTTTCCCAAGGGATGTTATGATGATTATCTGCTACTGTGAGTCTACCTCATTAAGTCCAGCCTACTATAAAGGGTGGGAGTTAGCAAGGGGCTTCCACCCACAGCCTAACCTTTACTGTCTGACATATTCCCAATCTGAATAACTCACTTTGACATTATGAGCAATTTGAAGAGGCCAGGTCCACTAATAATGACTTGCCCAGGGACTACAATTCTCATTTAGGGGAAATGGCATGGTTATAGCTATTCAGAGACAGCAAGGTTTTGCCATCTGGGCAAGGAGTCAGAATAAATAAAAATTCTTTTATTAATTGCTTATTATGTTCCAGTTACTGTGCTAAGCACTAATGATATACAAATACAAAGTGAGACAATTCTTGTTATCCCTGCATTCTAAGGAATCAATGACCCTGTTTTCTAAAGAATGTTTAGTAAGATAGGAAGATGGGTTCAAATCGAATCTTAGATAGTAAGTAGAAGCAGCTAGGTGACTTGATGAATAGAGTCCTGGACCTGGATTCTGGAAGATCTGGGTTCCAATACAGCTTCAGATTAGCTGTGTGACCTCAGGCAAATCACTTAACTGGTTTGCCTTAATTCACAGTAGAAGGAAATGACAAACCACTCTCCTTTGTCAAAAAGAAAAAAGAAAAAAACCCAGTGGATGACATTGCTATCCACTGGGTAACAAAAAGCTACACGTGAGCAAGTGGGTGACACATTGGATAGAGTGCTGGGACCCGAATCAGGAAGACTTCTCTTCCTCTGTTCAAATCTGACCTCAAACTAGTTATATTATCCTCTTTGCCTCAGTTTCCTCATCTGTAAAATGAGCATTTATCCCTTACAATCCTGCAAATGCTACAAATCAAGATTTGTTTGTTTTTTGTTTGTTTATTGTTAATCTTAATAATATGTTGGCAAAAAATGTTAATAATGCATATTTAAACCTAAAAATGTATTCTGTATACTTTTTTCCCTGGAGAATCAGTTGTTAAACATTTACCAACAGATTCCTGTATAATCCCATTCTCATCCCTTCTCCTCCATTCTCTCAGACTTTTTCCCCAAGACAATTTGAGGTAATATTAATAGGATCTTAAACCTGAAAATGTCAAAATGTTAAAATACAGTTGTGGTTTAACATTCTAATTCAACAAATAAAACAATAGTCAATAACTACTTGCCATTCATTCCTTGACCTGATCCCACAGTTGATTGAAAGACTCCCATTTCCTATGAACAATATAACAATATAACTCATAATTTTTCTGAATGAGAAACCACTACTTGCTTAGATGAGCCATAACTATATGGAGTGATGGAAAAGGTAATGATTTTTAATTGTCAAGGAGGTACTCTCTGTTCAACATTTGATTTCTACCCTTAAACCACTTTGCTAAAAAAGGATTTTTGTTCTTGATATTTTACACATTTTCTTTTTTTTAATTTTTTTTTAGGTTTTTGCAAGGCAAATGGGGTTAAGTGGCTTGCCCAAGGCCACACAGCTAGGTAATTATTAAGTGTCTGAGACCAGATTTGAACCCAAGTACTCCTGACTCCAGGGCTGGTGCTTTATCTACTGCACCACCTAGCCGCCCCCTATTTTACACATTTTCAAAGCAAGAAAAGTCAAGAAAGGGTTTATGGAGAAACATGTATTTCTTAATATTTCTCATAAAAATTAAAAGGAAGGTTTTAATATCCTTTCATAACTCCCAGTATCTTCTTGATTCCCTCCCGGAAGCCCTTAACTGTGTCACCAAAGGTTTAATTACTGTGAACTATTGTTGAGTGCATGGCTCCCCACATAAGACTGGCTATTCCACCTATAACTGAGAGCCACATGTACTGTTATTTTCTAGTAAACATCTTAAACTCATTATGTCCAAAGCTAAACTAATCTTTCCCCTTCCCCCAAGTTCTCCCCTCTTCCTAATTTCCTGTCTAGTGCTCTATTAGTCTTTCAGTCATCTAAACTCCCAACTTGAATGTCATCCTTTATCCCTAATCCCATGAACCCACCAGCCCTCATAACTAATCACTGTCAGGTTCTGTCATTACTATCCTTGAAATATCTCTCATATATGCTTCTTTCTCCTCCAACACTGCCACCACCTTAATGAGGGGGTGACCTTCATCACCTCACTCCTGAACTATTTCCTTAGTCTTTTAATTTGCCTTCCTTCCTCAAGTCTCTTCCTTCTCCAAATATCTTACTCACAGATTGTCATGATTGTTTGTCCTTCATTTCAAAGAGAACCAATGGCATTAATGTCTGAACCCAAAGCTCTCAAATCTCCACAATGCCAGCTTCGGTCAGCTTCTTGACCATTAGAACAAATTACTCTCTCATCTGCCAGGGGAAGTGTTTTTAATTCTTTTTTTTTTGCATGGCAATGGGGTTAAGTGGCTTGCCCAAGGCCATACAGCTAAGTAATTATTAAGTGTCTGAGGCTGGATTTGAACTCAGGTACTCCTGACTCCAGGGCTGGTGCTCTATCCACTGTGCCACCTAGCTGCCCCCAAGGGGAAGTCTTTACATCAAGGGGCAGGAACTTCTTCCCCTTATAAAACCTGAGAAATCATTTGGTCTGGTGCTGTCATGGTAAACACAGGACTCAAATTCAGTAAATCAAGGAGACTTTTAAAGGTGAATTAATTAAATGTTTGACCAATTTTTAGGTTGATAATTTTGAATGGCTCTCAAAAAATGATATAAATATCCAAATGTCCCTTGATAGTAAAAAGGTTCCCCACTCCTGCTTTACATGCTTGGGGTAGACATTTCCCTAACTCACTATTTTGAGATCTATCAGCTATCCTCCACCTGGTTTAGCCTGTTTGTCCAGACGATTTCACAGGATGTGGCCCCTGAGCATGCTACAGCTTCTTGGAGCCTCTGAGGACATTTTCAATTCTGAGATTTCTTCTGGTTATGAGATCCTGTGATTTGGTGAAAATAAGTCCAGAAATGTTAAGAATTTTGCTTAGCTGTTAATGAGTAGCAGAGTTGGGTCCTGAACCCAGTCTTTTCAGAGACTACTTCTCAGCTGCCTGTCTTTGATCTTAGATTTTGGTCTAAGCCTTAGACAGGCTGAAGTTGACAAGAAGTTGATTCTGAAAGGAAACACGGGAATATTTAAAATATAGAATCAAAGATCTTTAGAACCAAAATTGACAGTTGGGAATTATTCCAACCCCAAGATGTGCAGAAGAAAAGAAGGTCCAGAAAGATAGATGATATGCCTAAGGTAACAAAATTTGTTAGTGTCAGAGCTAATTAGAACTCTGATCTTCCTCCTTTTCAGTCTAGTACTTGGTCAACAATACTATCACAGTGCCCAGAAATAATATTTCAAAAAGGTTTCAGTTGCCTGTTTTTCCCATTATTTTCCCTGATGGGAATTTTGAATAAGGATGTAGTTTTATCCCATTGCAGTGTTGGACTTGGAGTTAGGAATCCTACCTGAAAAACTTATTAGCTGTGGAACCTTGGACATATCACTTAAACTCTTGGTCTATTTCCTCTCTGTTGTGTTTACTGGAAGGATTGTTGTAAGAATGGAACGAGGTGATTTTTGTAAGGTACTTGGCAAACCTTAAAGGCTATACTCGATATTAGCTTTTATTATTGCTCATGAATGTGATATTATAATAGTGTATATTAATGAAACAAATGACATGAGACAACTATCCCCTAAGATCTCCAAAATTTTTCGTATGACAATAATATCTGGCTTGATAGAAACTAAGTCCTCTAAGGGATTCCCTTTGGAAATAGGATTGTAAATTGTCCATTGACCTCCAACTCCTTTCAGCATTACCACTGGTGTTTTCCTGATACAGCCAGACCTGGGACATAGACCTAAGATTAACTCCACCATATCAATATTCTAATCAGTACTTGGGGCCTCTTTATTTGAAGCTTCTGCCTATCTACTCTTCCTCCGGCTCTATGACCAAATCCCAACAGCTAGTTCTTTTATTTATTTATTTAGGCATTTGCAAGGCAAATGGGGTTCAGTGGTTTGTCCAAGGCCACACAGCTAGGTAATTATTAAGTGTCTGAGATGGGATTTGAACCCAGGTACTCCTGACTCCAAGACCAGTACTTTCAGCTAGTTCTTTTAAATACAAATCTTTCAGGACTACTGACTGTTTAAGCAGAAATTCCTTTCTCCTTTTACTTCTCACAGAACCTTTATCCCTATTCATCCATATTCCTCACTGGCCTCTATCTTTAGCTGCTGAATTGATAATTAATTTATGAAATTATGAAAAGAGGGCAGGCAGGCTCAGTTTGTTGGGTACTTGCCTGGAAAGACTATGATTATAGCTGGAAATACTTTAATAAACCATATATTTTAATAACCAATCAGTCCAGAAAATATAAAGACAAGCAAGAAAAGAGTATAGAGGCCACCAGTGATGGGTGATAGAATGCTGAAGGAAGAATTACAATGGGTCAGGAGGAAGAAGAAAAGGTGGAGATTTTGATTTATTTAATCACTGGGAGTGCTAGGCACCATGGATCCAATGGAATTGTGAGAGGATGGGGGGGGGAGGGAGAGCAGGAATATAACCCTGGTTTTTATAGGTTTTTGAGGGAAACAGACTTAACTCTTATCTGGTCCACCTTGGGATGTTTTTAAAAGGCTAATAAAATTTACAAACCATTAACTAATTTATTCCTGCCCCCCAAAAGAGAGAAAAATGAAATTACCCAAATAAAAAAACGAAAAAGGAGAATTCACAATATTTAAAGAGGAAATGAAGAAGATTGCTAGAAATGATTGTGCCCAGTTATATGCCATCAAAATTGACTAATCCACAATAAATTCAAGCTAATCTCAAATGGGGCATCACTGATGCTTAGCAATCCTTCTATTCAACACTAATTGACTCCCTATCACCCCCCTCATGACAGCTGTTCCAAAATGTCTCTTCAAGCCTCTGGCCCCAACACCCCTCTTAATAGATGACCTCATTGCCTTCTCTAATGAGAAAATTGAGGCCATCTGGCAACGAACTGCCTTTATTTTCCCTCCTCCACACCTCCAAACCTCTCTGCTTTCACATATTCAGTGATCCAATTCTCTGGTCTCAGAGGATAATGTGGCTCTCCTCTTCGCCAAGTTAACCCATCACTCCTTCTTATATTCAATTTTTTTTCCATTCAGTATCTTTTCTTTTCCTCTACATACAAACATGATTATCCAACTTAAAAATGACAAGTTCACAACTGATTTATCTTCTTTCCCTTAAACCTGCCTCTTTTCTCAACTTTCTTATTTCTGCTGAAAGCAATGCTGTCTACCAGTCCTCTAGTTTGAAATTATCAGTTATCTTTGACTCTTCACCTTGTCCCTATATTTAATCAATTCGGTCCACAATATCTCTCATCTTGTCTATTCACACTGCCACAACCTGATTTTAGATCTCATTATCAGAACTATTGGAAAAACCTAATTAGTCTTTCTGACATTAGTCTTCCCTTTCATCAACACATTTTAATTTTTTTAATGATCTGCTGTATTTTTTATTACCTTAAACATTATTTTTTTAAGAATCTTGAATATATTTTCATAGATTGATTCCCAGATTTTAAATGCATTTTTCTTTTGGCCATTTTAGTGTGTGCAGATGTCCTGGGGCCAGGTTGGGAGAAAGGGGGACGTCTTTGGACTCTGGGCAGACATTCCTTTCTGGGTTTCAGGACACTAAGTAGGAATTTGGGCACATCCCAGTAACACCTGGCAATCCTTTCTCCCTTCATAAAGTCCTCACCCAATTCCTTTAAGTATTCTCTGCTAGGTGGGGTGTGTTACTCAGCTGGACTCTGGGGATAATTTTCTTCACAAGTCCATATTTAACATTTCTCTCTGCCAGGAGGGATTGAAATCCCTGGAGCTACTATCTGGCTCAGATGACTGTCTATCCTCCACTCCCAATACTAATTGTTCCCATGACACTGTCATTTCAGGAACATCCCTCCCAAGCCTCCCAAGACCTTCTGACCTTTTGAAATACACAAAGTCAGTTCCTGAAAGAAAGAAAGAAAGAAAGAAAGAAAGGAGGAAGGGAGGGAGAAAGAAAAAATAAAACAATCTAGGATGTAGCAGAGTACATTGAAACAGTAATACTTAATAAATCATTGTTGAATTACATTCTTGATAAAATGGATATTTGAAATACTGATTTAAAGATATTTTTCTTTCCTTTCTAATTTTTCACTCATTTTTCAGGGGAAAAGATGGACTTTCAATGAAACAGGGGACTTTCAAACTTTCAAACTTCCCTATCAAAACAAGCAGAGCTGAACAAAAAGTTTGATCTCCAAGTACAGGACTCTGGTGAACCATAGAGGGAGTGGAAGAGAAGGACTATGAGGAACTTAATGATACTGAACTGTTTGTATTCCTGCATGGGAAGAAGATATTGATAACTCATATGGACTTTCTCATTTATAAGAACTGTTAGAAGGAGCATATAAAGACAGGACACAGGAAGGAGCTGAATATAATGGTATGATGTGGTAAAGGGATGGAGCCAATGGGCGATGGGGGAAAGTACTGAGAGGAAGGAAAAGGAGATGAAGAAGAAGCTGAGAGATTTCACATGAGTCAAGAAAAAGCTTTTTCAATGAAGTGGGGGGGGAGGGGAATGAGTGAGCCCTCATTCTCATCAGAAATGGCTCAGGGAGGAAATGACATACACACTTAATAGGGTGAGGAAATCTGTCTTGCCCTAGAGAAGGATCGGAGGAAAGGGATGGGATGAGGGGGAATGGGGGGAGGGAAGGGGGGAATAGGTGATAGAAGAGAGGGAAGATCGAGGGAGAGGGTACTCAGATACAACATGCTTTTGGACATGGCCAGGATGAAAGGAGAGAGAGAATAGAATAAATTGAGAGTGGGGAGAAATAGAGTGGAGGTACAGCTAGTAATAGCAACTGTGGGAAAAATATTGAAGCAACTTCTTTGGTGGACTTGTGATAAAGAAAGCAACTCACCCCAGAGACAGAGCCATTGGAATCTGAACACAGACTGAAGTATATATTTTTTTCTCTCTCTCTCTATTCTTGAGGTTTCTCATCTTCTTGGGGTGGGGAGGGGGTTTATGTTTATTCTTATGTTTACTCTTTTTTTTTAAGGTTTTTGCAAGGCAAACAGGATTAAGTGGCTTGCCCAAGGCCACACAGCTAGGTAATTATTGAGTGTCTGAGACCGGATTTGAACCCAGGTACTCCTGACTCCAAGGCCAGTGCTTTATCCACTAAACTACCTAGCCGCCCCCTTATGTTTACTCTTATAACATTCAATTTACATCAATGTATGGCATAGAAACAATGTAGAGACTGTCAGACAGCCTTCTGGGCAGGGAAGGGAAGAAGGGGGGAAAATTGTAGAATACAGAGCCTTGCAAAAAATGATGGGTATATATTACTATTGTATATCATTGGAAAATAAATAAAATGTTAAAATTTTTAAAAATATATAGCTAAATAAATTGAATGCCATCAGATAAGAGAAATGCCATGTCTGGTCCTCACTTCTATTTCTTGGAATTTCTGATTTTCAAGACTCAGCTCAAGTGATTCTTTCTGCATGAATCTTATCTAATATCCCTATCTGCTACCATCCTCCCAACCAAACTACCTTGAATTATCCTGGCTCCACAGCCAGTGTTCCATCCACTGTGCTACCTAGCTGCCTCAATTTTGCATATATATTGATGTGCATCTCATCTTCACCATTAGAGTACATTTCAAGTCAGGCACTGTTTCACATTTGTCTTTATTTACCCAAGACTCAGTATAATGCCCAGATCACAGAAAGTACTTGATAAATATTTGTTACTTAGTTGTTATATGAATAAAGAAGAAAAAAATGTGAAAAATTAAAATATTTGAATGAACTGATGAAAAAGGAATTGAAAAAGGAAAAGAACTTTCACAATAATAAAGAAAAACAATACTGAAAGTTTGCTGATTAATGCCATCCCTGATCTTGATATCATAGGATTGATGGTGAAGTATATGCTTGAAGAGAGATGCGGAGATATAGCAGAATTAGGCATATATTGTTAAGTATGGCCAATGTATGGATTTGTTTTACTTCACTATAATTTTTATAAGGGAGGGTAGAGGTGATGAATGTTACTGATGAACAAAAACAATGCTTTAAAAGGTTACCAAGAAAACTTTAATAATAAAATATAGCCAAGTAAATATCTAAAAAGAAAAGCAACACTATTATGTCTGATGTGAAGTTGAATCTAAATAGCATGGGGAATCACAAAGCAAGTCAATCTCAACATGTGTCTGTTTCCTTATATATTTTTATATATCATCCATCATTCTTTGTAAAGAATCTTTGTAAAAAAATTTATTCCATCTTTATGAAAAATACAATCAACTTTATACATAACAGGTGAATGATTTCTGTAAGAAAAAATCAATGTAAACATGAAGTGATTTTTATGGTAATATTAAATCTTTATACAGTGAATTATACTGACAAGAATTTCTTTAGAACCAGGAAAGAAAGATAAAATGTTTGTATTATATTTTCATACTTTTAGGTATAAAAATCAAATGCCTTAAAATCTTTTACTTTCAGACTATAAAGTGAAAAATATATATATATATATATATGTACATATTATTTGAGAAGATAAACAGATGACCTTCAGCTGTATTTTAACAAAATACTGGTTGGCAGAAAGAAAAACTTGCTAAATTAATTCCACAAGAGGGAGACAGGTCCATGCTGAATTTCTTCAGAGGAAAAAAAAATCCTACACAAAACCTCAATCCATTGTTTTTTTGAGAATGTTTGGAGTTGAATAGCTTTTCAAGAAGAGTTCCTATTCTCTGAAAACAACCACAAAGCCTTTTAATCTTTAAACAAATTGTTAATTTTTACTTTCATTTGCTTCCATTCTCCAAAAATTCTAGGCAAATTAACTAAAAGAAAAAAAATGGTGAGATTATTCCAAAGAAAGTATATTATACTTTTGAAAACAGAGGCTTGATCAATTAAATTGCCTTCCTAGAACCATGGAACACAGCTGGAGCATCTCTCTCTCCCATTCCAGAGCTAACATCTCCCTGGCTCTGCTAGCACTATGGAGCAATACAACCCTCATCCCCACACCTCCTCCTGTATATTTCTGCTAGGTGTAGACAAGTTGTTTCCCAGACCTAGATGACACGTTTCCCCATACTATACAGCTGTGTTTGAATTCTTCCAAGGATAACTTAGACATTCGCCTATCAGCTTCTGCTGTCCAGAATAGGTACAAGTTATCTCTAGATCTCAAGTATTTTTCATTTTTCCCACAAGTAAACCCTATCATTTTTTTTAGGAATGGCTCCTTTGCTCTTTCCCTTTTGTTCCATACTCTTGTTGATTGATTGCTTGCTAGAGGAAAATTGAACATGGTCTTCAAAAAAGGTCAAAATTGAAATCCTGGCTCCAATAAACATTTTTGCAAAATACATCATTACCACTTTTCCCTTTCCACTGTCTATCCAACTACACTCCATTGATTTTTCTCCTTATAACTTTCACCAAGGAAGTTCTGATCTTTCAAACCTTTCAGATCTCCCACTCCCCTATTTGTAGATGTTTACTGCATATAAAACAGTTATTCATGAGTGGAAAGGAGTGAGAAAAGCTGCTGTTAATCTTACTGGGAGGTGAGGAGGACCAAGGAGGGATGGAGGGGCACTTGTGTGTATGCATGCTAAGGTGTGAATGGGTCCTTGGTGAGGGAAAGAAGATGGAAAACAGAGAATGGTGTGTCTCTTCTTTAATTCATCACTTAAGCTCTATCTAAACTGGTCACTGGTTTGATCCTACCTTACATAGTAAATAGTAAAGGCAGCATGTCATGTATTTGAAGTCAGGAAGATTTGGGTTTGAATTCTGCCTTAGGCACTTACATGCTTTGAAGTCTGGGCAAATCACAATTTTTATGAAACTTTTCTCATCTGTAAAATGAAGATAACAATAGCAACTAGTTTAAAGTTCTGAGCATCATCTGAAGTAATGTATAAGAATAACAAATAGGGGAGGACAGGGATGAGACTGAAACCCTTTGCCCTCCCTCTCTCCACTCAGGGACCCCCTTCACTCTGAAATTATATTGCACAATGCATTCAGACCCAGGGGCAGTCTCCACACTTAAAATTAGGTTCAAGTTGTGGTTTTTTGGTACTTTTTGTCCCTTTACATTCCAACCTCATTAACCTAAGGAATGTTACCTAAAGAGCTCTCCAAAGAAGACTGGAACAGAAAAGTACAAAATGTACAAGATAGATCAGGTATAGGGAACTACTCATTTCCTCTACCAAAAAAAAAGACATTCTAAATAAAAGATTCACAAAAATACATTGTCAAAGAATGCAAAGCAATGGTTATTATAAACTATTACAGTTAGCTATTATGTTCTTCCAGAAAGTAGATAGTTAAAACATCAAAACAGGAATGGAGTTTGCAGGATTTATGAATAGGCATTTTACATGCCTATTCAGCTCCAAACTGTCCAATCCTGCATGTCAATATCTTTTGGCAAGTCAGGCCAGGGCTCAGGATTCGTCTCCTGATGGTAACTGTCTTCTCCATAGTGTATGTAGAGAAGGCATCTAAACCGATTGAGAGCCAGGATGTCATTCTCTCAAACTTACAGGGCTTTCTCCAAACCAGCTTAGAATTGTTATTTGGTCACCTCCTCCCAAGAAAGAAATACAAATAGAAATGTCAGCTATTTTTCCATGTTTCCAACCTCAGGCTCACCAACTACACTCCTTTTATTTCTCCACATTTGCCCAGGAATCTCATTAGGAAAACTCATCATCCTGCAACATTGAATCCCCCTTGGAACTCACACCTCATTAGTATCCTCTGCCCCTCCAATTAGAGGGTGAAGTGATGAACTCCCAAATCTTGCTTTTGAGGAGGCAGTAAAGACCAATCATCTCTTCATTTCCCACTGCTGCTCTTGGATTCCCCCATCATAGACAGTTACCTTCTTCCTCATTCCCCTCTTTATAGATTATTTTCATGTATTGTCTTTCCCCATTCAATTGTAAGCTCCTTGAGAGCAGGGACTCTTTTTTTTTTTTTTGTATTTCCATCTCCAGTTCTATTTAAGTAGTGTTTGTAGAGAGTAGATACTTATTGTTTATTGACTGGTTGACATGTGCTTTAGTTGCCATGTGCTCATAGACACCATGCTATAAAGTTGGGGCAAGTCCATTACCCCTTCAGGGAGAGACTTAACCTGAACTGAAATTATCTGAATACAAAAATATGGGAGAGAAGAGTTATCTAATGATCTTGTAAGTCAGCAGCTTTTTCTGCTGAGATCCAATCTGTTGGATGCTCACACTCAACTCTTCATTGCTAAGATGCATATGCTTCTAGAAGCTGTCAGGAAAGTTCTGGAACATATTCCCTAAGATGGTCCATTCAGACTTACCTCCAAGTATGCTCTCTAGAGGGCAAGCCCCATCACATATGTGATACCATTTTCACAAACTATCTAAATGTTAACTATTTGAATTTCACAGATGGAGAAACTAAAACTCAGAGAAGTTGTGACCTGCCCAGGGTCATACACCTAGTAAATGTTGAGGCTCAGATCTGAATTCTTTCCTGACTCCAAATTCACAGCTCTTATCATAATTATTATGCTTCCCCATGTATCTTTTATAGACACAATAATGTTCTAGGTACTAGGGGAGATATACTAGTTAAGTAGGATAGATTCCTGCCCCCTAAACTGATTACAATTTAGGAAGGATATAATAGCAATACATATCCAAGAAATATATAATATTACATGAAAACTTCATTGGATATAAATAGTAATACTAAACAAAAGCTCATTACTTGCAATGAGCAACCTACTTAGAGAACTGATACTGAAACACATCTCCCTCTGATCAATGTTGAAGCACATCTCTGTATGTGGAATATGGCATATACTCATGCTTTCACCAATTAGGTTAGATTTAATGAAATGCTTTTTTTTTGTTACTAGGCTAGATGGGGAATAAGAAGAATCATATAAAATAGAAGACATTGGAGAATTAGTTGAAAAATGTGAGGTCTGAGGGGAAAGGTCATTACTGACCAGAGGAATTATAGAAAACTTACTGGGAGAGATGGTGTTGAAATAAACTCAAGCTCAAAAGTCAAGAAGTTTCTTATTTGTTCTTGTCTCACAAGTAAGGGCTAGATCTATAAATCTATAACCAGTGAACAAATCAATAAGTAGGTTGAGTTTGAGATGCCTACATGACATGCATTTAGAAATGTCTAATAGATGTTTGTTAATGTGGGACACAAACTCAAAAGGCTAGATAAATCCAAGGGTCATCTGCATAGAGATGATTATTATTTTTTGTTTATTTAAGGCAATGGGGTTTGAGTGACTTGCCCAAGGTCACACAACTAGGCAATTATTAAGTGTCTGAGGCCGAATTTGAACTCAGGTCCTCCTGACTCTAGGGCCAGTGCTCTATCCACTGCACCACCTAGCTACCCCAGATAGAGATGATTATTGAAACCATGCAAGTTGATCAGATTATGTAGAGAGAAGTGATCCAAGTACACTATGAGTCCACTTATAGTCAGGAGTTGTTGTTGCTCAGTCATTTTTCAGTTGTATCTGAAACTTTATGACTCCAATTGCGGTTTTTTTGGCAAAGATATTGGAGTGGTTTGCAATTTCCTTCTCCAGTGGATCCATTTTGTTAGGTAACTTGCTAGAGTCACACAATTAGGACATATCTGAAACTGGGTTTGAACTCATATCTTCCTGACTCCAAGTCCAGCGCCATATCCATTAAGCCTCCAGCTGTCCCATAGTTAGAGGAAAAGACAACAAAAAACAGTAGGAAAGAGTGATCAAATAAATAGAAGGAGAACCAAGAGAGAATAACGAAAATCTAGAGAGGGCAAAGTATCTGGTAGGAGAAGATAGTCAACAAGTCAACTACACAGAGTTAAAGAAGCATGAAGACTGAAATAAAGTCTCTGGATTGGAAATTAAGAAATAAGTGCTAACTTTGGAAAGAGAAATTTCAGGTGTTGATGAGGCCAGGAGTCAGACAATTAGATTGAGAACAGAGTTAGAGGAGCAGAAATGGAGGAAATGGCTATAGATGACTTTTTTGAGGAGTTTAGTTGGGAAAAGGAGATATAAGGCAGAGAAACTAAGGGGCTAATAGGGTGAAGTAATAGATTTAGGGAAGACCAAGATCATTAACAATAAGACATGTAAATTACAGCAAAGATTAACAAAGATGACAAAAAAGGAAAATGACAGTTGTTGGAAGGGAAGTAGGAGAGGAGGCAATCAAATGCACTGTTGGTGAAGCTATAAATTAATCCAACTATTCTATTTTTAATTATTTTATTTTTTCATTACATGTAAAGATGATTTTAACATTCATTTTTTAAATTTTTGTTTCAAATTTTCTTTCTTCCTCCTCTCAAAGGTAAGATTTTAAAATAGAACATATATGTTCAATCATGTAAAACATTTCTATATGAGTCAAATTATGAAAGAAAAAACATACCAAAGGAGAAAAAACACAAAAAAAAAGATTTTAAAAAGTGAAAATAATAGACTTCAATATGCATTCAGACTCCATCAGTTCTAGATGTGGATGGCATTTTTTTCCATCATGTGTCCTTTGGAATTTCTTGGATCATTGTATTGCTGAGTTATTCATACTTGATCATTGTGTAACATTGCTATTACTATATACAAGTTCTCTGGGTTCTTCTCACTTCACTTTGCATCAGTTCATCATTTCTTATAGTACAACAGTATTTTATTACATTCATATACTAAAACTTGTTCAGTCATTACTCCGTTAATGGGCATCCTCTCAATTTCCAGTTCTTTGCCACCAAAAATAAATGCTGTAATAAACTTTTGTGTACATGTAGATCCTTTGCCTTTTTTTATAATCTCTTTGGAATATAGCCCTAGTAGTGATTTTTAAATTTTTTTTTATTTATAGGATTTTTTTGGCAAGGCAACAGGGTTAATTGATTTGCCCAAAGTCACACAGCTAAGTAATTATTAAGTGTTTGAGGTCACAATTGAATTCAGGTCCTTCTGACTCCAGGAACAGTGTTCTGTTCATGGCAACCCCTAGCTGTCCCCCAGGGAGTGATATTCCTAAATATACTAATATACTGACATGCATTCCTTTAAAGGGTATATATATAGGGGTTTTTTTAGGGTTTTTTTTTGCAAGGCAAATGGGGTTAAGTGGCTTGCCCAAGGCCACACAGCTAGGTAATTATTAAGTGTCTGAGACCGGATTTGAACCCAGGCACTCCTGACTCCAGAGCTGGTGCTTTATCCACTACACCACCTAGCCGCCCTGTATATAGTTTTAATCCAAGGATTCATAAAAGCAATTTTGGAGCTACACTTCCAAATTCACAACTGCATAAACTTTGATTCTGTACTTCTATTTCTAAAGATATATCCCAAAGGGATCAGAGAAAGAGGGGAAGATTATCATATACAGAAAAATATATCTAACAACACTTCAGTTGTAGCAAAGAATTAGAAGCAAAATGTGTGCCTGCCAATTGGAAAAATAGATGAAAGCATTGAAAAATTATTGTGCTACAAGAAAAGAAATAGATTCCAAAAAAATCTGAGGAGACTTCTATAAATTGTTGCAGAATAAAGTAAACAGAAGTAAAAGAACAATTTATCCAGTGACCAGGATATTATAAAGGAAAATAACTGTGAGCAATTTAAGAATAACAATTAAAGGAATGATCAATCCTAATTCCAGAAATCTGATTTAAAAAAAAAGCATGTCTCTCATCTCTTCGAAGAAAGTTGATGGACTGGAGGTGCACATTTTCACACATGACTAATGCGGGGATTTGATTTGCTTATTCTACTTACTTGTTACAAAAACAAATCTTTTTTTTGGAGAGAAGGGCAGAAATTCAAGGGGATGAGTGTAGAGAGTAAAGATAGTAATAATAATTCTTAGGAAAAGTGAGTCAGTGAGACATTTTCTTTGTTTAAATTTTTTTTTATTTATTTAAGGCAATGGGGTTAAGTGACTTGCCCAAGGTCACATAGCTAGGCAATTATTAAGTGTCTGAGGTTGAACCTGAATTCAGGTCCTTCCATCTCCAGGTCTGGTGCTCCATGAGACATTTTCAATAAACAAAAATGAATAGAAAGAAATTCTAAACGGAACAAGAACAAGCAGGGAAATGTTTGAAGTATTGTGTTCAATGCATAGTTTAAAAATAAGTTCTACAAGCAGCTAGCTAGAGTGCTCAGAAATCAGTTAAGAGTTCAAAATCAGGGGTGGTTACATGGCACAGTGGATAAAGCACCAGCCCTGGAGTCAGGAGTACCTGGGTTCAAATCCGGTCTCAGACATATAATAATTACCTAGCTGTGTGGCCTTGGGCAAGCCACTTAACCCCATTTACCTTGCAAAACCTACAAAACCAAGCTTCCAATATTTATTAGCTATGTGACTCTGGGCAAGTCGTTCAAGTTCTATTTGCTTCTGTCTTCTCATCTATAACAGGAATAACATTAGTACTTATCTCTCAGGGTTGTAATGAAAATCAAATGAGATAAAAATTGTAAAAAAAAAATTGGCACATAGTAGATGCCATATAAATGTTAGCAATCATCATCATCAACCAATCAATACCAGGTACCATAAATATTCTTTTTACTGTTTTTTTTGCATAAGGAATTATTCATGATTATTAATACTTTTTCAGATTCCTAATAATAAAAAGAAGAAAAGAGGATCCAATTTTGGCATGTTAGTAGGCAACCAAAAAGAAGCCAATTAGAATGGAGAGTGAAGAGGTGAGAGAGAAAGGGATGGTTGTAGGTCAATTTGTTGGAGGAAAATGGACACAATGGGGTCAATAGTATATGCAGAGAGGATGGTTTTGAAGAAGTGATACCTCAGAGTTCTCAAAGGTTTATAAAATCTTTATGGGGTATATGAAACAGTTAAAGAAAAGCAAAAGGATAGCCTTGCCACAGTGAGAGGCATTAAGCAATATAAATTTGTAGTCAACAGAATTATATGATTCCTTCCATGTGAGTGGGGAACAGAAGAAGCAGATGCTGGGAATAAGTCAATGAGTCAACAAGAATATTAAGTGCCTTCTTTGGAACAGGTTTTGTGCTAAGTGTCAACCTTCCAAAGAAAGACAAAAACAGTTTTTGCTTCAAGGAGCTTAAAACTGAATGGGGGAGGTAACACACAAAGGCTATGTACAAATAAGATATATATATATATATATATATATATATATACATACATATATATGAAACTGGAGATAATATCAGATGAAAGGCACTAGTTTTATAAAAGAATACCATGGGGGCACAGCAGATAGAGCACCAGCCCTGAAGTTAGGAGAACCCGAATTCAAATCTGACCTGACACATAATAATTGCCTAGCTATATGACCTTGGGCAAGTCACTTAACCTTGTTGCTTTAAATAAATAAAATTTTTAAAAAGATTTTAAGCTGAGATTTAAATAAAGCAGGGTATTCAGAAGATGGGGGTGAGGAGAGAGAGAACATTCCAGAAATGGAGGACAAGTAAAAATACATTGAGTTGGAATATTTTTTTTAGGTTGTTTTTTTTTTTGCAAGGCAAATGTGGTTAAGTGGCTTGCCCAAGGCCACACAGCTAGGTAATTATTAAGTGTCTGAGGTCAGATTTGAACCCAGGTACTCCTGACTCCAAGGCGGGTGCTCTATCCACTGTGCTACCTAGCTGCCCCTGAGTTGGAATATATTTTGGATGAGAATCAGCAATAAGGCCAGTGTTATTGGCTGGATGTGAGCAACAAAATGAGAAAGAGAACAAGGAATTAGAGTAAGGAATAATAAAAAGTTGACTTAGTTATCTAAAAGATCAATATGAGGAAGGGAAGAAAGTAAAGCAAAACAGGGTTATGGTTTGAGAAATGTAATAATACATAGGGTTTATTCTTGTACTTGCTTTACATTTTAATTAAATATTCCTTTATAAAAACTACTCTGACTGTTAAGTGTTTAAATGGAATTGGAGTGCTTGGGCCCCCCAAATTGGAAGGAATACAATCAGTGGAGCCAATGACAGAAATGAAAGGATTTCCAATCCATGAAAGATTTGGGAAAAGCCCTAGGGAAGGGGGGAAATGTAACATATGTGGCCTTCAAGGCAGTAGGAGTTAGAGAATCACTATTACGTTAGCATTACCAAAATCTGCTGTCTCAGCTGAGTGATACTCAGTTACCACAGCAATAACCCCCCACCAACCCCCACCACCCCCATTTCCTACTGAGACCTAAAGCCTGGGTTTCTACTGAAGTCACTGTGGTTTATGAGTCACAGCCCATTAGTTCCAAAAATCAAAACAGAGGCCATCTGCCTGCCCTAACCAGGCCTCCTAAGGGCAATGCTGGTGTCCCTCCCTTCAGAGAATGGGATTTGTGGTCTATGGGATAGGTAACTGGTATTTCCTCACAAAATGGGAAGATCTGAAAATGAAAAAATGGGGGGGGTGGATACAACAAAGTAGGTTTTTTAGCTCTAGTTACTATGGTAATCATAGGAAGTACTTCTCCAGAGGAAATTCAGTAAGGTCAGGCAACAAATGCAGTCTTGATAGGAATAGGATCTCCTGGGCCTATCTAGGTGGTTTGTTAATATTTCTTAATCTTCTAGCCCTTACCTGTTTCCCTTCACTTGCCCTGCAAAAAAAAAAATTCCAAGTTGACCCCAAAGAAGTCTTTCTAATTATAATGCTAATAGCATTTAAAGCCCTTTGCCAAGCCTATGAGGTAGTCAAGACAGATATTAGTATTCACATTTTAAAAATAGAGAAACTGAGGGTAGAGAAGTTGAGTGACTTGTTCAATGAAAGGTAAGTTAGCAAGTAGCAGAGATGGGATCTTCCAACTAAATGGCCTATGGTATTCTTTTTTTCTCAAATAGTACCCCTATCTTTCAGGTGAGACCATCATCTTTTTTCAATTGGAGTAACACATTTCCCATGTTTATGATAGAGCTCTGTCTGGACCAAACATCACAGGGAAAAAAAGGGAAATCAGGGACTTCCCTCAATGGGGCACTAAGGAAGGATGAGAAGAGGTTGATGAGATAAAATTACTCCAAGAAGAAGAAGAGAGAAGCAAAGGGTGGATGTTTTCTATGGGAAAAAGAGTGAATCTTTGATGGAGCACAACTAGTGAAAGGCTGAATGTGAGAGTAAGACTTAGGGTGTGTGTGAGAGAATATGAATGAAGAAAGAAGAATGGGAGAAGTAATGAAAGAAAAAGAAAGGAATGACAGCTATAGAACTTTCAGGAAATAGATAGGGGCCTTAAGAAAGTATAGATTCATTGTTCAAATGTTGGAGGATTCTGATTGATCTAGCCATCTAGTAGTCAATGTGTGTGCATGCATGCTTATAGATATATACTGTATTTCTCCATGTCTAAGACTCACCCTTTCTCGAAAAATTTGGGATCTAAAAACTGGGAGCATCTTCTATAGTGGTTGTAGATTTTTTTACTTGTGATTCCTTATTTTTCATACTTCTTTGTGCTCATTGTTTAGCATTTGTTAGTTTTGGCACAATCTGCCCAGAAATGGCTCAGAAAATATTTTTTAAATAATTATTTTTTCATCCATATACACATGTATATATTTTTAAGTAACAAAATTTCCTTCCATCCTCCCTTTCCACCCCATTCCTCTTAGCTGAGAACAGTCAGATTAGCATTATGCATACATATTTTTGATAAGCATATATACAGATTAGTCATTTTTGATATAAGAAATAAGGACTAAGGGAAAAAGATATATAAGAAATAATTTTTATAAAGGGTTCATCAGATTCTGAAGGGTTGGGTTTTTTGTTTTGCTTTGTTTTGTTTTGTTTTTCTTCTTCTGAATGGGGATAACATTGTCCATAGCCAGTCTAATACGGTTGTCCTAGCTCTCTGAACTGCTGTGAGGAGCTGTTTCCATCAAGGTTGATCATTTCATAATGTTGTTGTTAGTATATACATTATTCTCTTGGTTCTACTCCCTTCACTCAGCATCAGATACTGCAACTCATTCCATGCTTCTCTAGATTCTGATCATTTATGGTTTCTTACAGAGCAATGATATTTCATAGTATTCATGTCTCATAATTTGTTTAGCTATTCCCCAATTAATGGGCACCCCCTCAATTTCCAATTCTTTGCCACTACAAAAAGGATTGCTATGAATATTTTGGAACATGTATGACTTTTACCATTTTTTTATAATTTATTTTTTTATGATTTATTCTGGATATAGACCTATAATTGGAATTTCTGGATCAAAGGGTATGAACAGTTTTATTGCTCTTTGGGCATATTGCTCTCCAGAATGGTTGGATGCATTCACAGCTCTACTAGCAATGCATCAGTGTTCCAGTCCTTCCACAGCTTCTCCAGCATTGATCATTTTCCCTTTATCTCATCTTGGTCAATCTGATAGGTATGTGGTGATATCTCATTGTTGTTTTAATTTGTATTTCTCTTATTAATAATGATCTGGAACATTTTTTCATAATATATATATATGTATATGTATATATATATATATATATATATATATATATATATAGCTTTAATTTCTTCATTTGAAAACTACCTATTCATATCCTTTGACCATTTACCAATTGGGGAATGACTTGTAAACTTATAAATTTTAATGAAATTCTATATTTATTTTAGAAATGAGACCTTTATCAGAACTACTAGTTGTGAAGATTGTTTCCCAGCTTTATGCTTTCTTCTAATTTTGGCAGCAATGATTTTATTAGTGCAAACCCTTTTTAATTTAATATAATCAAAATCAATCATTTTTCAGTTTATAATGTACTCCATTTCTTGTTTGGTCATAAATTTATCCCCTTTCCTTAGATCTGATAGATAGAGTATTTCTCTATTGGTCTATTAATTTATCTATGGTGTCACACTTTTTTGTCTAAATCCTGTACCTATTTTGACCTTATTTTGGTATAGGGTGTGAGATGTGGGTCTATGCCTAGTTTTTGCCATACTATTTCCCAGTTCCCATCATTTTTTGTCAAATAGTGAGTTCATATCCCAGAAACTGATGTTTTTGGGTTTCTCAAATAGTAGGTTGCTGTAGTCATTTACTGTAGTTTCTTTTGAATCTATCCTAATCCACTGATCCATTACTCTATTTTTTAACCAGTACCAGGCAGTTTTGATGACTGCCGCTTTACAGTATAGTTCTAGATCTGGTAGAACTAGGTAACCTCCCTACGTATTTTTTTTGTCAGCAGTTCCCTTGCTATTCTTGACTTTATGTTGCTCCAGATAAATTTTGCTACTATTTTTTTCTACTTCAGTAATGTAGTTATTTGGTAGTTTGATTGGTATGGCACTGAATAAGTAATTTAATTTGGATAGAATAGTCATTTTTATTATATTAGCTTGACTTAACCATGAGCAACTGAAATTTTCTCAGTTATTTAGGTCTGACTTTATTTGGGTGTAAAGTGAGAATTGTGTTCATATAATTTCTGGGTTTGTCTTGGGAGATAGATCCCCAAGTATTTAATTTTATCAGTAGTTACTTTAAATGGAATTTCCCTTTCTATCTCTTGCTCTTGGACTTTGTTGTTCATATAAATAAATGCTGGTGATTTATGTCATTTTATTTTACTGAATTTTTTAATTGTTTCAAGGAGTATTTTAAAGAATTTTTTGGGTTCTCTAAGCATACCATCACAAAGTCTGCAAAAAGTGAAAGCTTTTCTTCCTCATTGCCAATTCTGATTCCTTCAATTTCTTTTTCTTCTCTTTTGCTACAGCTAGCCTTTCTAATACCATATTGCATATTGAATAGTAATGGTGATACTGGACATCCTTGTTTCACCCCTGATTTTATTGGAAATGCTTCCAAATTATTCCCATTACATATAATATTTGTTGATGGTTTTAAATAGATACTTTTTAATTATTTTAAGGAAAACTCCATTTACTCCTAAACTTTCTAGTGTATTTAATAGGAATATCAAAGACTTTTTTCAACATCTAGTGAGATGATCATGTGATTTCTGTTGGTTTTCCTATTGATATGTTCAATTATTGCAAGTGTTTTCCTAATATTGGTATAAATCCTACTTGATCATGTCCTAGTAATAAAATTTTCTTTGTCTGTTTTGGTTCTTCCTAGTTTAAGTACCCACAACATGTTGTCATAAAAGGAGTTTGACAGAACTCCTTCTCCTATTTTTTAAAATACTTTATGTAAAATAAGAATTAATTGTTCCTTAAATATTTGGTAAAATTTACTTGTAAATCCATCTGGACCTGGAGCCTTTTCCTTAGGGAGTTTATTAATGGTTTCTTCAATTTTGTTTTCTGAATTGGAGTTAAGTAATTTATTTCCTCTTCTGGTAATCTGAGCAGTTTGTATTTTTGTAAATATTCATCCATTTCACTCAAGTTATCCAATTTATTGCCATACAGTTGGGCAAAACAGCTCTGAATTATCTCTTTAATTTCTACCTCATTGGTAGTTAGTTCACCCTTTTCATTTTTGATACTGGTAATTTTGTTATCTTCTTTCTTTTTTTTAATCAGATTAACCAAAGGTTCATCTATTTTATTGGCTTTTTCATATAACCAGCTCTTAGTTTTATTTATGAGATAAATGGTTTTCTTGTTTTCAATTTTATTAATCTCTCCCTTGATTTTCAGAATTTCTAATTTGGTACTTAATTGTAGATCATTAATTTGTTCTTTTTCTATCATTTTTAGTTGCATATGCAATTCATTGATCTCTTTCTCTATTTTAATAATTAAGGCATTTAGAGATATAGTTTCCCCTTAAAACTGCCTTGGCTGTATACAATAAGTTTTGTCATGTTGTCTCATTAGTTTTATTTTCTTGTGTATAATTATCGATTATTTCTATTATTTGCTGTTTGATCCACCCATTATTTTAGATAAAATTATTTAGTTTCTAATTAAATTTTGGTTTATCTTTCCATGATCCTTTATTACATGTAATTTTTATTCCATCCTGGTCTGAGAAATGTATATTTATTATTTCTGCCTTACTGCATTTGTTTATAAGGTTTTTGGCCCTAGTACACAATCAATTTTGGTATAGGTGCCATGTACTGCTGTGAAAAAAGATATATTCTTTTCTATCCCCATTAAGTTTTCTCCAGAAGTCTATCATATCTAAGTTTTCTAAGATTTCAACCCCCTTTTTTAACTTCCATCTTATTTATTTTGTGGTTAGATTTATCTAGTTTTGAGAGAGGGATATTGAGGTCTCCCATTATTGAAGTTTTGCTGTCTATGTCTCCTTGTAATTCACTCAACTTTTCCTCTAGGAATTTGGATGATATGCCACTAGGTACATACATGTTTAGTAATGATATTGCTTCATTACAAATGGTGTCTTTTAAGAAGATGTAGTTTCCTTCCTTATTCCTTTTAATGAGATCATTATTTGCTTTTACTTTATCTGAGATCAGGATCACTACCCATGATTTTTTAACTTCAGCTGAGGCGCAATATAATTTGCTCTAATCTTTTACCTTTACCTTATATGTATCTCTCTGTTTCAATTGTGTTTCTTGTAAACAATATAGTTTAGGATTCTGGTTTTTAATCCATTTTGCTATCCAATTCTGTTTTATGGGACAGTTCATCCTATTCACATTTACAGTTAAGATTACTAATTCTGTTTCCCTCTGTGTTATCTTTCTCCATTTATATTTTCCTCTTATTCTTCTCACCAAAATTTTACCTTTGACTTTTCTTTTAAAAATTTAATTTTCAGTTTATTTTCACTTATACCTTCTCCTTCCCTTTTATCAGTTCCTTCTTCCCTTATCTTTCCCTTTCCCCATCCACCCTCCCTCTTTCCTGTAAAGTAGGGTAGATTTTTAAACCCAAGTGGGAATGTATCTTATTCTCTCTCTGGGCTAAATCTGTTGAATAGAATTTGCTAAGCATTCACATTTTCTCTTCTTTCCCTCTAAAATTATGAATCTTTGTGCCTCTTCCCCTGGTGTTATTTATTACTCTAGTATTATTAATCAGGTATCATCAATCACAACTTATTTGATTGCTTAATAAGCTCATATTGTTATCAAGGAATCATCATAGATTGTTTGCTTTATTGCTTGTTAAGCAGCATTATCTCAAATAACATCAAATTTTAATTATAGTCTTTTTTAACCTTACCCCCTTTTCAAGTATCTTTCAAGTACACACAATCCTCCTCATGAGCCAAAGTATTATCCAAAGCCATATCATTTCTTGAGCTATTTGTGCCTCTCCCAGCCAGGCCTATTTTCTCTTACACTTTACCCCCCCCTTCCCCACCCCACTTAACCCCTTATTAAGTGAAGCACTGATTAAGTCAAACCTTAATGTAATTAACTTCAGTTATCTTAAAGGGCTCTAAGTACTGGATGTTTCTGGAAGTCTCACCTGAGAACTTTATAAATGATTGTAAGTTACAGAGACACCTGATGAGTCCTTGTAGTTTATGATGCCCTCATTAGACAAGGTGCTAAGCACAGTAGAATTAAAGTGGGTTAAAGGAAACTGAGACACTTCAGTTTAGAGGTTAGACACTTGCTTGTCATCAGGGCTTTTTGTTTCAAATAGGAATGTTTGAAATTATATTTGACCTTCAATTATATTTTATCCTGTAATTATCCTAAGAGAAGTAAAGTGCTAAAGAATTAGAAGTGTTAAATCTTCCCTTTTAGGGTTGTATACAATTTGATGGTCTTGAACAATATTTGTTTTGTTTTTTTTCTTCCCCTTTTCATTTACATTTTTTTTGCAACACTTGAGTCCTTCATTTGGCAATTGAATTCTCTGTTCAGTTCAGGCCTTTGTATCAAGAATTTCTGGAGGTCCTCTATTTCATTAACACCCATCTTTTCCCCTGCCAGTATATGCTGAATTTTGCAGGGTAGTACATTCTGGGTTGTAATCCCAGGTTCTTTTCTCTCTGATATATGGTATTCCAAGTCTTTCAGTCCTTCCGTGTTGAGGCTGATAGGTCCTGTATAAGTTTGATTGTATCTCTTTTGTATATGAATTGTTTTCTTTTTGCTGCTTGCAAAAGTTCTGAAATTTGGCTATAAAAGCCCTTGGAATTTTTATCCTGGGGTCTCTTTCTGGAGGGATTCTATATATTCTTTCAATGGTTATGGTGTTTTCTTGTTCTGGCAGATTTGGACAATTTTCCCTTATAATTTCCTGCATGATGTATTCCATGTTTTCTTTTTTTTTTTTTTTTTATCTATTTTCTAGGTCATTTGTTTTTCCTAAAAAGTACTTTACATTTTCTTCTATATTCCAGTCTTTTTGTTTCATTTGATAGAATCTTGTAGTCTCAGAGATTTGTTAGTTTCTATTGGTTCAATTGTAATTTTTAGGTTTTTATTTTCTGTAATTACTTTTTGTGTTTACTTTTTAAAGGTGTTGAATTCTCTGGTCAATTTTTGATAATTTTCCTACATGACTTTCATTTCTTTTTTCCATTTTTCTTCTTCCTCTCTTCTTTTGTTTTTAAATTCCTTTTTAAGCTCTTCAATGAGCTTTTGCGATGGAGTCCAATTTATAGACTGTTTTGATATATCACCTGTGAGTGATTTTTCACTAGTTTCTTCTTCAGACATGACATTGTTATCATCTTTGTCTGTAAAGTAGTTTTCTATAGTGAGTGCTCTTTTGGCTTTTTTGCTCTGCTCCTAGGATATAGGGAGTATAGATCCAAGTTTTGTCTTGTTTTGTTTTGTTTTGTGTTTTCTGGGGCTGGGGTCTGATCCCTGCTTTTCGCCAAGATGTTGCCTATGCAGTCCAAGCCTTGTCTTTTCAGAAGTTTGTTTCTTCCTTTATGTCCAGATTCTCACTTAGCAGTGGTTTGTTCCTGATGCACTTCTGTCTTTTGCCCCAGTGTTCCCGGGGTTTAGACTTCGTTTGGGTTTGGAATCCTCTCTGCTGGCTTGCTATCTAGCTACCAGGACCTCTGCTGTTATCAAGCTGTTCGGGATTTGGATTGCTCTGTGGCTAAGAGCCTCCTGCTGGCTTTCCTGCTCTCCCTCCTCCTGGGCTTTACTTCCCCTCTCCCCCCTTAAGAAACAGACCTTCACTGAAGATCCTCCATGATGTCTGCCTTTGAAAACTTCTTTGAATCTTCTCTTTTTCTTGGTGGGATCTGTAGCTTGAATGTCAGAATACAGACAATATTTATCTTTGGTAGGTAAAAGCTCCAGGAGCATGTTAGCTTCATGACACCATCTTGGTTCTGCCCCGGAAAGATCACAGATTTTCTTACAGTGCTGAATTCAAGTTCAAAGTAATCCAGTTTGTAAAAGTGAATGAAAATCATGTTGCTGCATGTAAGTTTGATCCTTCTCCAATTGAGAAAACAATCTGAGACTGGCTACGGGAAGAAGAAACCCTATTGAAAATGCCATGACAGAAGAAGACCATAGCAGGCGAGTCAGCAAAACAGTCTGATTTCAAGAGGGAATTAAAAATATGGATTGTAGAGCAAAGGGACATTGGAATGCCTGTTTCCACAAAGATGGTTCATCATGAGGCAAGAAGAATTGCTGATGAAAAAGAAGTGACTAAATTTCAAAGGAAGACAAAATTGGTGCTTCAGATTCATGAGACAGAATGGATTAAGCATACATCCACACACTAGACTTGCCCAAGGAGTGCTTGTGTTCATCCACAAACAAGAGCAGAGGCAGGATAGCAGTCAGAGCCTCTCCTAAAGCAATGATTTGTCATCAAACTCAGATGAGGACAAATTAATGATGGAAGTTTTGATAGTGATGAGGAGTTGTATGAATTTTACGATGAATAAAACTTGAGTTTTATAACTTTATTTAATACTTTTTTTTCAAGTTCAGGCCCCAAAATTCAGGTATGTTTTATACATGGAAGCATCTTATACCTGGGAAATACAGTATATATATATATATATATATATATAGTATATATATACTCTCTCTCATATATATGTATATATATATAGAGAGAGAGAGAGAGAGATACATACATATACACATACACACAAATATGATACAATAAGCTCTCTTGTCAAATGGAAGACATATGGTCATTTATGTAGGATACTATGGTATGAATCCTGGAAAGCATTCCTAAGACTAATACAGTTTTGAGCAATAAACATAAGAACTAAGGAGCTATTTTGATCTCTAATGATGAAAGCAAGGATTTCAGATTGAGAGGCGGATTTGAGAAGTAGCTGTTCAAAAAGAAAAGGTCTCTGAAAAAACAATAAAATAGATAAACCTTTGGCTAATTTGATTTTTAAAGAAAGAAGAAAATCTGTGTGGCCTTGGGCAAGCCACTTAACCCCAATGCCTTGCAAAAAATAAAAATAAAAAAGAAGAAAATCAAATTAACAATATTATAAATAAAAAGAGTGAATTCCTCATCAACGAAGAAGAAATTAAATCAATAATTTGGAACAATTTTGCCCAATTCTATGCCAATACATCTGAATATCTAAGTTAAATTGATGAATATTTTTGAAAATATAGATCAGCCAGATTAACAAAAAAAAGAAATAAAATATTTAAGCTCTTTTTTTATTATTATTTTTTTTTTTAGGTTTTTGAAAGTCAATGGGGTTAAGTGGCTTGCCCAAGGCCACACAGCTAGGTAATTATTGTGTCTGAGACTGGATTTGAACCCAGGTACTCCTGACTCCAAGGCCAGTGCTTTATCCACTTTGCCACCTAGCCGCCCCACTACACCATCTAGCCGCCCCACTGCGCCACCTAGCCGCCCCTTAAGTTTATTTTTAAAAAAGAAATTGAACAAGCCTTTGATGAACTCTCTAAAAAAGATAGGGTCTGAGAATACCCAGTCATGAATGAGTGCTTCTAATGCATCCTTCCCTTAAATGATGTCTGGTAACATCCACTTCCAGCACAATCCATACAACTCCAATGGAAATACTTTCAGTTTTAAAGCCTCTAGAAACATTCTGTAACCAGCTGTGATTTTCTAGCCATATTATTAAAAGGACCTTATTCTATTTTGTTAGTGTAACTAGAAGTGGGGAATGAATTTAAAAAAAACACTAGTTGATCTAGTTTCCTCCTTGGTTTGACTTCCTATCCATAGACTTTTTGGCTATTGGCATTTCAGGGAGAGAAAAGAAAAAGTGTTATCAAGAACAATCTGAGCTGATGAAGAAGGTTCTTGTTTCTTTGCATCTGATTGTTTGTTTTTAAGGGAAAAGTATTGCCACCTAAAGCCTTGTGAAATTCTAAAGTGAGCCCAGGATATCTCAGAGTCTGGGAATTAAGTCCCTGACAGGTTTGGCAACCAGCCTAACACTGATGCCCTAGGGTGTGATATTTAGAATTCAGTTCAAAGGTAGCTAAAACAAGAATTCATTCAAACAAATTTGGACATGAACTATAAGAATTAATGCTATGTTGACACTCTGTTCAGTCTTTGTCTGAGTGCACACTTACCAGAGACCAAGGTTGCATAAGAATGTGTTCCTGAGATATGTGAGTGAGGGAGGGGGAAGGTAGAATTGGGGGGTGGGAGAGATGGGGTAGAAGGTGAAGGGAAAATATTTGAACTTCTGTTCTTGTTACATCTTTGAAGTAAATGTTCCTTTGTAAAAGTTAATTAGTGTTAATTGGTTAAATGGACCTGAGGAACTAGTCACTAGAGATTAACAGTGGGTGGGAACATACCTGGTGGAGGGTAATCTAATAACATTAAAGAAAAGAGATCCTTAGAGGGATCTCTTGGAACACTTGCTGAGAGAGTGAGGTCAGAGAATTCACTATAATAGGAATCACATTTCTAGAACATGACTTAATATGTGGTAGTGACAGGTTGGGGGGTTGGAATGCACCTAAAAAGAGCTGGTAGGGATATAATTGTTATGACTCTTACAAATCTTATCAAAAAGCCCTATCAAAAAGGCTTTAAACTTAAAAGGAAGGGTAAAAGAGACAAAGACAGAGAGATTGCAGACCTAGATAATTTGAATAACTCTTTTTGCCTCCAGATGGATTCTAGGAACCTGAAGAGACATCTGAAGGAGAAAACTAGGGGCTAAAGGAGGTGCTTGTGTGAAGAGGAGGTATGCTGCCTAGATGGTAGGAGAGAAAGGATATTAGAATATGGTCTCATTAGGACTTAGAATGTACTCCCATTATGGGGTATTTCTGCCCGGCAAAGACAACTCATGGATAAGACTTCAGAGGAGGGTGCTCTAGTCTAGATCTGCATCTTGAGATGTCACCTAGATTCCTGAGATAGGAGCAATGAATGACAGTTCTCCTTTCTGTCCTTTACTGACATCTGGGTCCCTGGAAAAGGGAGTAAATAATGAGCATAGCTAAGGAAACTGAAACCCAGAGTTTTAAGTTACTTGCTTATAGTTAAACAGTTAAGCAGGGCTAAGACTTGAACCCGGGTCCTCTGAGAAGTAGCATAGAGAAGTAAAAAGATTCTGATGACTAACTCTGCCATTTAACGTAAGGATAACTAGGTGGCACTATAGTGTATTGAGTGCCAGGTCTGGATTCATCTTCCTGAGTTCAAATACAGCCTCAGTCACTTGCTAACTATGTGACCCTAAGCAAGTCACTTAGCCCTGTTTGCCTCAGTTTTCTCATATGTAAAATGAGCTAAAGAAGGACATGGCAAATCATGTCAGTATCTTTGTCTAAAAAAAAGCAAAACTCAAATGGGGGGAGGGGTCACAAAGAATTAGACCTAGCTGAAATGATTGAATAATAACAGTTAAACCATATTATATGACTTTGAGCAAATTAATTAATCTTTATGAGCCTTAATTTCTTCATGTGTAAAATAAAAGTATTATTCTAGATGGCTACTACAATCCTTTCCAGCTCTAAATCTATCATTCTGTGACTAAAAAAGCTAAAACTCTCCATTGCATCATAAGAAAACATAATAACACCAAGGAATCTAAGTCTAGTAAATGTCCGAGGCCAGATTTGACCTCAGGAAGATGAGTTTTCTGACTCCAGGTCTGGGACTCTCTCGATTTTGTCACCTATCTGTTCAACACCCTGTGTAGGGGCAACAAGATGATTATCTAAATGGGGGCAACAGAATGATTGGTTGGTTGTTGTCCTTCATTCAAGAAGAGGACCAGGGATTGAAATTCAGGGAAGCATGGAAGGATTTGCATGAACTGATGCTGAGTGAGATGAGCAGAACCAGAAGAACTTTATACACCCTAACAGCAACATGAGAGTGATGGTCAACCTTAATGGACTTGCTCATACCAACAAAGGCAACAATCAGACACAATTATGGGGTATCTGTGACAGAGAATGCCACCTGTATCCTGAGAAAGAATTGTGGAGTTTGAATAAAGACCAAAGACTATTACCTTTAATTTTTAAAAAATGTTCTCATTATGTAATTCTGCTATCTTATACTTTATGTTTCTTCCTTAAGGATATGATTTCTCTCTCTCATCCCATTCAACTTAGATCAATGCATACCATGGAAACAATGTAAATACTAACAGACTACCTTCTGTGGGGGGTGAGGGGGAGGGAAGCAAGATTGGGGGGAAAATTGTAAAATTCAAAATAAATAAAATCACTCAAATTTTTTTTAAAATAAAAAGAGTACTAAAATGATATCACTATGTTAGAATCAAATTACAGTGGGTCCAACTATGACTAATCAGATCAATAAGAGCTATAGATTGGGCATAAATAGTTCATGTGATCATTTGGTGTAAATTCTCTAAATTTGTGCATCTTGCTTTTCTTTTGAGCTATTTCGATTCTGCTTTACTCATAGAGCACAGCACTTTCTCTGATGAGGACTTGCCATGCTGGGCAGTCCTGTGCCAGTGTCTTCCTTGTCATGTAATCAGTTCCAAAGTTCTTAAGAGAGACCTTGAGAGTACCCTTGGAAAGCTTCTTCTAACCTCCAGGTAAGCACTTGCTTTGTGTGAGTTTCTCCTAAAATAGTCTTTAGGATTAGAACAAAGTGGTCAGTCAGTTGGAGTTATACTCTTTGCAGAAGAGCTGAATACTTTACAGTTTGAGAAAGGATCTGTGTCTAGTATCTTCTCCTGCCCAGTGATCTTCAGAATCTTCCCAAGATGATTCAAATGAAAATGATTTAATTTCCTGAATGGCACTGGTAGACTGTCTGGGTTTCACAGGCACACAGAAATGAGGTTAGTACAACAGCTCTATTGAACTTCAGTCTGGTAGTCAGTCTTTAAGACCTCTTCTTTCCCACATTTTCCTTCAGAACCTCCCAAACACTGAGTATGTTTCAATCTCATTGTCATTGTGTACATCCCTGCAAAGTATTTGCCAAATCATCCGAAGTATTTAAAATTTCTCCATTTGATGAAACCAAAGGTTCTACATATGGCTGGTGGTGTGGTGTGGTGCTATGGTTGATGGAGCACCTTGGTGTTAATTATTAGACCAAAAGCAGCTCAAGAAGTAGAGAATTGATCCTACGTTATTGCATCTCAGCTTCAGAGGCTGCATTGAAGGGACAATCATCTAAAAACAGAAGATCATGCACCAACACTCCATTTTGGTCTTAGCTTGTAGCCTTTTCAAATTGAAGAATTTACTTTGATGACATTGAAGGTGTTTGACAGCATGGCTGTCATGGGAATAAGCACACCACCTTGTTTCACTCCATTGGTGTCTGGGAAAGTGTGAGAACATCACCCATCATCCAGAACCTGGACAAGCACGAAATTGATGTACAAAACTGATGAACTTCTCTATGCAACCGAATTTTGACATAATTTTCCATAAGCCCTCACAACTGACAGTATCAAAGGCCTTGGTTAGATCTACAGATTATTGTGTACAGATCTCTTTTCTTTTTTTGGCATTTCTCCTGAGTTACCCAAAAGCTAACATCATATCAAACATTCTTTGACCCTTTTTAAAGTCACACTGACTCTCAAATAGATAATCATCTTCCAGGTGAAGGATCAGCCTGCCATGGTTATCAAGCCAGGGTTGGGTAAGCAGGCCATTTTCAGGGCACCTTTTCTAAGCCCCTTCCTCCCACCAGGAGGTGAGCAGTTCGATCCTTAAAAGGCTGCTCAGACTCTCAGGGGGCTGCCAAGTCCTATTGCTGCTTTCTGTAAGAAGATTACCCTATGGCCTGGACCACCTGTGTACAGTGTATGTGACTATAGCACCCAGTTTATCTGCACCTGCTACATCATCAATTGCCTGTCATCACAAGACTGTGAGATAGGTAAAAAAAGGCAAAATGGTATGAGTGGTGTCTTTTGATTCATGTATAAATTGGATTTAAGTTAAGCAGAATTGTGTGAAGTCTTTGGCTTCATTCTCTCTTCCAGAATGCACAGTCCAGTGGTAGACTAGAATCAAGACAACTGGTGATGTTTGAGTTGCAGTAGATAACTTTGGCATCTTCAGTGTCTAACCAAGCAATAGGCTCTCCATGGAGCCCACTTCAACTGCCTTCATGGAGGTTGGAACAAATTATTCTCATCTGCATAGACCCAAGATGGTGGAGAGAAGCCAGGAAGTTGCCTGAGTTCTTCCCAGTTTCCCTCAGAAACATTAAATCAAGCTTCTAAATGGATTCTGGAGCCACAAAACCCACAGAAAGATGGAGTGAAATGATTTTCCAACCTAAGACAACTTGGAAGGACTTTAGGAAAATCTGGTTCACTTGAGCAAGAGAGGAGTGAGGCCCAGTGCAAGCAGGGTATGAGCAAGCCAATGGGAAATTCTTAACCACAACACAGATCCACAACTGAGACCCCTTGATCTGGGCTCAGCAGGCTTGCTGTAAGTCCTTCAGCCCCAGCCCAGAAGGAAATTGCAAACCCCAGAACCCTAACTCAACAGGTGCAACTAGGACAGTCCATGCTAGAAGCCACTAGCACCTGTGACCCCAGCATGAAAAGTCAGTGACCAGACTCCTGGTTCCAAACACAAGAAACTTGGACTTGGGACAGTGACTTTTGTGTCCCAAAAGCAGAGTTAAACTTTTGAAAAATGAACAAAAACCCCCTGAAAATATCTCTCACTATGGAAAACTACTATAGCAACAGGAAAGATCAAGATCAAAACACAAACTCAGAAAAAAAAGATGGCAAAATGATTACATGTGAAGCCTCCAATTGAAATATTTTGGGTCTCAGACCCACAAAGCCCTCTTGGAAGAGCTCAAAAAGGATTTCAAAATTCAAGTAAAAGAGGTAAAAGAAAAATTGGGGAAAGAAATGAAAGTTATATAGGAGAATTATGAAAAAAAGATTCAATAGCTTGGAAAAGAAACAAAAATTGACTGAAGAAAACTACTTCTTAAAAAAATAGAACTGGAAAAAATCCACTTAAAAAATAACTTTTAAAAAGGAGAATTGGCCAGATGGAAAAGGAGTAAAAAAAAAAAAGCTAAATGATGAAAATAATTCCTTAAAAATTAGAATTGGACAAGTTGAAGCTAATGAATCTATGAGACATCAAAAATCAGTCAAATGAAATCAGAAGAATAAAAAAAAGTAGAAAAACATAAACTATCTCATTGAAAAAGCAACTGGATCTGGAAACTAGATCCTGGAGAGATAATTTGAAAATTATTGGACTATCTGAAAGTCATGATCAAAAAAAAGAGCCAAGGCAGCATCTTTTAAGAAATTATGAAGGACAACTGTCCAGTATCTTAGAACCAGAAGGTAAAATAGTCATTGAAAAAAATCTGTCAAAAAATAAAAAGATAAATAAATAAATTTGAAAAAAGAATCCCCCAATCACCTCCTCAAAGAGATCCTAAAATGAGAAGTCCAGTTGTTCTCATCTGCCCATTCCACCAGGAGAAGTCTTCACAAACTTGGGGTGGACCACTTCCCAAACTCACTGATGGCTTTGAGACCCCTCAATTACCTCAACCTTGCTTAATACATCTGCTGAAACAGTTTACCAGGTAGGGCCACTGGGCATACTACAACTTCTTGGAAAATTATGTGGATCATCAGGTGGATACCAAAGGTAGAGAACATACCTGAGAAGGTCAGAGGTACTAATCTTCCCTGAACACACCCTACACATCCAGACAGCAAAGTAAAGGAGTGAAAAACACCCAAAAGTATACCCAAGCCCTTTGTGTTAAGTGAGAGCTTCTAACACAATTATGGAGCAAAAATGGCAAAATTGTGATTCTTTAAAATGATTCTCAGATCTATTGATATCAAGGTGGTAGCTAGAGCCCCAGGCCTGGAGTGGGAAAGTTCATAGTTCAAATCCTCCCTCAAATGCTTGCCTCAGTTTCTTCATCTGCAAAATGGGGAATATAAAAGCACTTCCTTTCCAGTGTTGATCATATAAGATAATATTTATAAAATGCTTAGCACAGTATCTGGCACATACTAGATGATTAATAAATGTTTATTCCTTTTCCCATTCCCCTACTTGTCCAGCCTTAACTTCTTCTTTTACATATACAAATGTGTCTTAGAAATCTCCAACTGGATGTCCCCCAGACATCTTAAAATAAACTTGTCCAAAACTCAGATCACTATCTATCCATACAGATTTCTCTTTTACCACTGAAAGTACAGCATCCTCCTTGCAATTTAGTCATCATTCTTCATTCTTCATTCTCTATCACTCCCAATATCCTATTTGTTGCCAAGATTTTTTAGTTCCACTTTTGACACATCCCTCTTAATTCTCATCTCCTCAGTTATAAGCTATTACACTAGCCTGCTGCTTAGTCTTTGTCTCAAGTCTCCCTTACTTCAGTATACCTTCCACCCAGCCATCAAAGCCTTCTTCCTAAAACACAGGTCTGATTAAGTTCTCCCACTACACAATAGCCTCCAGGGATTCTCTTTTATCTCCAAGACTGAAAATGAAGTCTGTTGATCAACTTTTAACGCCATGTTCATCTTCTAACCTCTTCCAACTTTTCCAGTCTTCTTACTCCTTATTCCCCTCCATGTAGCCTAAAATATAGCAACAATGACCTCTCTCTTGCCATCTCCTAATTTTAGACGTTTTCCCTGGCTATCCCAATGGCCTGGAATTTTCTTCCTCCTCATCTCCAAATTTTGGTTTCCCAAGCTTCTTTCAAATTTTGCCTAAAATCTCCCCTCTGCCCCCCCCCTTGCAAGAAGCCTTTCCTGATTCTTTTGGGTTTTTTATTCTTTTTTTTCAAACACATTTTTTAATATTTACCCAAGTTGTGGATTTCACCAATGTGAGTAGGATTGGGGGTGGGGAGTGGAGGGGGTCTAGATAGAGAGCCAGACCCCCCACCATTCCTTTTAATACTAATGTCTTCCCTCTGAGATTACTTCCAATTTATGCTGACTGTAATTTGTTTGCATATAGGTGATTGCACATTATCTCTCACACCGCCCCCCATTAGATTGTGAGCTCCTTGAAAATAAGACTGGTTTTTACCTGCCTTTGTATTCGTAATCCTTAAGACATAGAACTTGCTTAATAATTGCTTGTTGTTGATTTGACAGTATATTTCTATTTATTCAATTCCTACCTGTCCAATATATTCCTCACTTAATCCCAGGCATTGATTTCTAATCTCTTCTTTGAATAGATAGATCCATTTTTAATATAAAGATAATTCACAGACAAATTTAATTGAAAATATATTTTATTTATCTTAGGAGGGCCTATGTATACTTGAAAATAGTAATAACTTTATTTGGAGAAAAAATGTGAGAGAGGGAGTATTTATTCATTCTATAAGAAATGAGTTTGCTTACTTAAAAACAGCTTAGAAAATATGTGAGAGTATTTATTCTTTCTGTAGGAGGTGAATTTGCTTACTTAGAAGCAGCTTAGTAGAAAATTTGTATTCCTGCTCTCCTCAACTATATTACTTATTACCTGTGCAACCCTTGGGTTAGTCACTTAACCTCTCAAGGTCTCAGATTTCTCATTTTTAAAATGAGTGGTTTGGTTTAAATGATCTCTATTGTCCCTTCCAGCTGGAAATCTATGATCCTACTACCCTGAATCATGTTGCATATTTTGCTGGAGCTAAAAAAAGATCAAAATAACAAAGCATGAACTCCTTGCAATAACTCCATCACTCTCTAGGGGACCTTGTGCCACAGGCTAGGAACCATTAGAACCAGTCTCTATGGTATCTGTTTCTCTCAGAGTTTCTCTCAAGAAATTTTCAAAACAAAAATTAATTTTTATTTCCTTTAGTGATAAAACAAATCTAGTAGATGCCCTAAAGTTCTTTAAGTGCTATATGTGGAAAAAATGAGGAGAAGGAAAGTTCATTTACTTTGAGATCCAACCAAAGGGTCTCAAAGCCCTAGAAAGTATGGAGAATGTCAATGAAAGCCTATAGGACAGGAAGTCATCTTGAAACAAGACACCCTTAGATCAGAGACTCTTGAAAATTACCCCTTCCCAGTCTGTTTGATGCAGAGGGTTGGAAAATCCTTAAGAAAAAGACCCACATAGTGAATCATCTGCATGTATGTAAGCGATTGGACCCAGTGATTCTGTTTAGAGGGAAATGCTGTGGGTCTGAGCTCTGCTGGGGTGGAAAAGACTTCAAAAGGGTAGCTCTCTCAATTAAGGAAGCAGCTTTTCCTGGCCAGAGCTCAGAATCTCATTTCCAGCACAAGCCCTTCTGGTTAATGATAAGAGGGCTTAGGATAAGAGAGCCTGCTTGTGGCATGAATAGCTTCCTTCCTGGTGTACAAATAAATTAATTAAATAAATAAAGGACTGGGATACTGATTTAGTTTCCTCTTAATGAAAAAACAAAGATTTCTTTGCTATTTGAGTCCTTTTAGATTTTCCATGCTCATCTAACTCCATAAAGGTTTGGTTTGGTTTTTTTATCTTTTTTTTTTTAAATTGAAGTTGAAATCTGCTTTATATTGCTTTGTGCCTGCTCCTTTTTCAGAGTAAGTACTGAGTGGTTCAAAGATGAAGAAAGCCCCAAACATCCAGACCTACTGAGTGATCAGTTTTTATCCCAATTACTAAAGCAGAATTTAAAAACAGGTTAAAAAAAAAAAGAAGGGAGAGGAGATTTTGAGAGTGGGAATGCACAGCTTGAAAATCTACTGCTTACAGTCTATTGTTCTTAGCCCCACTTCTTCTAAACAACTACATCTGTTGAGGGGATGGGAAGAAAAAAACAACAACATTGAATAATAGTTCTAAAGGATGTTCCCCTAGAGAGGCTTGGGAAAGCTTCTGGGGTTAAAAGGACAATTGATACCAGTGAGACACAGAAGGTTTAAAGTTATTCCTCATCATCCCTAGTCATCATCTTCCCATATGCAGATGGTGCTCCCAAGGGGATATTTCTTAAGGAGGCAACTGGGTGAAGTCACAAGCTCGTGGAAAAAAAAATGTCACTAAGTATTCAGTTCTATGAATGTTTTCCTTATCCTATACAAGTATAGTGAGACTGCCCCCCATATGTAGCAAGGGAGAGGGAGGTGATTTGGTTCAAAGGAAGGTAGAAATGACATCTCTAGCCATTTCTTCGCCTACCCTTCTCCAAGGGAAACTTTGTTTCCTACCAGGAGGGGAAGCAAGAGGTAGGAGCCAGAAACTGGAACAACCTGCTCTTCTTAGAGAGAAGGACTATCAGGTCAGAATTATATCTATCTGTCCCTTTAAATAAGATTTGTTAGTTTAAGGGATGTGGTTTTTAGGTTCAAGTTAAACTTGTGATAGCTGTTTATTAATGGGGAAAGGAGGACCCTAAGCTACAAATCCAAAACTTGACCCCCTTCCAACAAATGTCAGTCACACAATGTATACAAATGAAGGAACATGGAAATCTATTTATACAAATCAATTATAAAACAGAATTCAGAGAAAATATACATAAGAGACTATATACCAGACAATACAGAGTGAAGGAGCTCAGAGTGAAGTGACTCAGCTCAAGCAAGAGAATGAGTCTTAGATTTCACCCAAGGGGGTGTTCCCCAAAGTCCCTAGTATAGCAAAGTCTCTAGATAGGGATACGATGGAGTCTGCCAACTCCTCTCCTATTGGCTTTTTCTTCCTTCAGCAGCCTAAATTGGAGATGGTATCATCCATCTTCTCTTTCAACATTGGAAGCCAGACTCACTCAATGTAACTGAAAAGCCTAAAGAGACTCAAGAGATCTGAAGAGACTAAAGAGACCCCCAAAGGACTGAAGGGAGCTGAAGAGACTGGAGAGCCCTCTGCTCTCCTGTGCTCCCAATCTGCTTTGCCTCTTTTACAGCCCTAGCATGTTGATCTCCACCAATGAGGAAAGAGTCATATGCTAATGGACTTTGAGGCTGATTGCACAAGAAAGACAATGATCTTAACTGAAATTTGAGGCTTAATTAACAGTGAAAATAAAGAGAGGATGGGTCAGGATACTTCACTGACAGAAATCCCATGTATGTTAGCCCACCGTAGGTATATGAGCACCACCCCCCGCTATGCCCAGATTATTTCTGAGTTTCTGAAGTTCATTTCATAAACATGTGCTGTATATAGAGCACCGAGTTAGATACTAAAGAAGATACACAAGAATCAGCCCCTTTCTTCATATAACTTGTAAATCTAGAAGCAGAGATGAGATGTGTGTGTAGATTATAACAATTTACAAAGGGATAAATGCTATATGAGGAATACAAAGTGAAATGAAGGTATGGAAGGAACAGTTTTTTTCTGACTAGGGATTATGGAATGTGTCCACAGAAAAGATGTACAAGCTCAGCTTTACAAGCATGGGCAAAATTTCAGCAGATAGAAATGAAGGTAAAGGACATTCCAGGAAGAGGGAATAGAGTAAGCAAAAGAAATGGAAAAATAGGTATATTTAAGAAACAAGAAACCTTCAATAGATCAGAGATACTTTATCAAAAGATGTGTTTTTGAGCCTCAACATATCTTTAACACAAACTGGTTCTTCCACATTGCCAGTGGTTAGAGAGCTGGTCCCTGGTTGAAAATGCTGGATACCATCTCCCAAGTTGTTGTTTGTCCTTCATTCTCCAAGATCATGACATCAGAGAGGTGATACCATGACATGCATATGAATTGGGTTTGAATAAGGTGGGAGGGGGAAAGGGGGCTGTGCAGAGTCACCGGTTCAGTGGCCAAATATGAATCAGAACGACTGGAGATGACTCAAGAAGTGAGGCAATAAGGGTTAAGTAACTTACCCAAGGTCACATAGCTAGTAAGTGTCAAGCATCTGAGACTGGATTCAATCTCTGGTCCTCTTGACTTCAAGGGCAATTCTCTATCCATTGCACCAGCTAGTTACCCTGCATCTCTAAGTAGTAGCAGAAATGCAGAAGTCACAGCTACAGGAGGTAGTTCTATGTTGGATCAGAAAAGCTGAAAGCTGAATTGTTGTGGGGATACTTATGGAGGCAGACACATAGAGGCTTAGGAACTGTGATACCTATTGATAGGTGAGCTCTGGGAGGCAGAAAGTAGAAAGTGATAGGAAGAAGCAAACACCAATCTCTCTCTTCCTGATAGAATAAGTAGTAAATACTCACAGAAATTGTGAATTCCCAGGGAAAGGGTTGCCTACCCTGATAAGGGAAAATGGGTAAGGATCTGAATTTAGGGATGGAAGGGGCAGGCTTAGATGTTAACCCTATCTACTTCCACTATTGTGTAAACAAAATGTGTTGTGTTTTAAGCCTTGTGAACTTTGGGTACTTGTCAGGAAATGTTACTGATAATCTCAGATTCTATTTCCACAGGGGTGAGGAGTCACAGAAGAAAGAGGTCTTCAAAGTGTAACCACTCACTTCATATAAGGAAGGAACCTCTGACCTAAGGATTACATAAAGTTCAGAATTTCAAAAAATTTAGATGTATGGTCACCAAATCTATTAGCCAAACTGGACCATTCTTCACTGTTTTCTGCTTTGTTTCTCCTGTAGTTACTCTCAATTCATAGCAAGTGATCACTTATTGATACCAACTCCCATAGCTCAGTTATTGGTATTGCTTTTCTTGTTAAGTCATTTTTCAGTCATTTTTCAGACTCTGTGACCCCATTTGGGGTTTCCTTGGCAAAAATACTAGGAGGAGCAGTGGATAGAGCACCAGCCCTGGAGTCAGGAGTACCTGAGTTCAAATCTGAACTCAGACACTTAATAATTACCTAGCTGTGTGACCTTGGATGAGTCATTTAACCCCATTGCCTAAAAAAGCAAAAAAAAAACCCTACTAGAGTGGTTTGCCATTTCCTTCTACTCATTTGACAGATGAGGAAACTGAGATAAATAGGATTATGTGTCTTACCCAGTGTCACATAGCTAGAAAGAATATGTAGCCAGATTTGAACTCATGAAGATGAGTCTTCCTGACTGCAAAGTCAGTATTGTATCCACTGTGCCACCTAACTGCCCCATCTAGCTACTGGTACTGCTATTCCTCAATAATTTACGTACTATAGCTCAGTTCCTTTGTTGTTGTTTTTTGTCATTCTAACTATTCCTAGAGAATTGTGTTCTTCACCTTCCAAAGGGAACTAGCTCTCTAGAAGCTTAAAAAGTGAACAATCTTGTGCTGTTTGTGAAAGATCCCCAAAGATGAGGAAGATGGGGGAAGTCAGAAACTTACCCTTAAGGAAAAGGACATTGGGAGATTTGGGGGATATTTCTACATCTTTTGAAAAATAAAGTACATTTTTACTGTGGACTTCTTAAAAGAATAATACTATCTTTTGTCAACCCAGTTGTAACATGTTTTTATTTAGAAAATAGTCCTGTATAATAAGTACTAAAAAGGAGACTTACTAGCTTGAAAGAAAGTTGGAAAGATTCTTTGGAGTCAGGTCATTGAGATTCCAGGCTAAGGATTTAGGAATTTATTCTCTAGGTAGTAATTGAACACTAAAAGTTTGAAGCAAAAGACTAATGTTATCAATGTTGTGCATTAAGGAGATAATTCTAGCAGTGATATGAAAGATGAATTAGAAAGAGAGACTAGGAATAGGGAAACCAGCTATTGCTACAGATCAAAAAGTAATGAATGTGTAGACTAAGTTCACGATAATGGTAGCTTAAGGGAGGAAACAGACTAGAAAGATTCATTATCAAATGTGTCATTTAAAAATCTTGGTACCAGGGGTTCCCTAAAGCTTAAAAGAGACAGTAGAAATGAACTAGTCCAACGCAATCATTTCACAGATGAGGAAATAGTGATAGAAGTGATTATTTTTTATTATATTAATAACAAACATTAAATGAGGATTAAGTTTTCTTCCTCTTTTATTTCCTCTACTGGGGACCAGGCTCAATAGACCATTCAGTCAGTCTCTGAAGGACAATGAGATGGCCCAAATTCTCCTGGAATATATTCGTAGTTCTTGGGTGGGATCCCACCCAACTAGAAGACCTTACATCTGTTTAGAGTATAAACAGAATCTAATCTAGGTGAATTCCAGCCCTAAAACCCCTAATCCCTCCCCTTTCCCCCAAATATAGCCTAGGGTAATCCAGCTCATGAAAGAGAAAACCAACCAGAAATGTTTGGATAGAGATGGATTCTTTTGTCCAGACTGATGGAGATGTCTGGGTCTCATGATCAAGACATGTTCTCAGAATTCCTGAAAGCTTTCAGTCCCTGCCCTCCAGGAGCTCCCAATCTAATGAGGGAAGACAGCACCACAAAAGGAAACTGAGAAGGTACTCTTCAGAGATGGGGATAGGGGCAGAGGAATGAAGAGTTGGCTGATCTGGGAGCCCTTTCAATGAAGGCTTCTTGAGTTCATCCTGCTATAGCCTCCAGTAAGAGGAACAAAAGGTACAAATAAGATATCAAAACCTATTCATTCTTGAAGAATGATAAGTTTGCTGCTGCTGCTGCTGCTGCTGCTGCTACTGCTTTCTAGGAGTATGATCATGGAGTCCTATTAAACAAGATCATTTGGTGTAAAAAGAAAACAGGTCTACAGAATTTAAGTTACAAGCTCACACAAGGGTTCAAACTCTACCCTTCTCCAGGGGCAGCTAGGTGGTGCAGTGGATAGAGCACTGGCCCTGGAGTCAGGAGGACCTGAGTTCAGATCTCACCTCAGACACTTAATAATTACCTAGCTATGTGGCCTTAACCCCATTTGCCTTGCAAAAAAATAATAATAAATCAAACTCTACCCTTCTCATTCAAATTCAGAAGTCTTGCAGTCCTAGAAATGGAGATTATCATTTATTATTTATAAAATATATCATCAATTAAATCACTGACTCTTAGATTAGACTGTTCTTCCTCATAGGCTGTAGAAGGTTATTAATCACAGAGAGTTCAATACTCTTTAGCATTTTTAATTATAATCTTAGGAATGATGTCATGCTTATTAAATGTGCTCATGGCACAAATCTGGAAGAGAAAGCAAAAAGCCTGGGTGACAAAATCAAGATTCATAACAGTCTTCATAGGCTAGAATGATGTACCAAAGCTAAGATGAAACTTAAGAAATGTCCTTAAGTTAAAAAATAATAAAGCAGTCTCACATGAACAGGATCTAATCTGTCTAGTTTAACAGTGTTTTATGTGACAAAGACTTGGCAATTTATATAGCTTACAATAAAGTTCAATATAAGTCAACAGTGTAATTGACTGCTAAAAACCTAATGCAATCTTTGCCCACATTAATAGAAATCTGTTATTTAGATTAAAGGAGGAGATCTAGATTAAAATCTTATTTTCTCTGCTCTGGTCAGGCATCTGGAGCAGCACAGCCAGGTCCAAGTGTATTTTTTAATATTTTTAAAGGGATACTGATAAATTAGAGAAGGGTACAAACCAGAGAAGGGAAATCATCATGGTGAAGTACCTGGAAACTATGCCATCACACATAGGATTGTAGGGCTGAAAGGGAATGTTAAAAAAAAGTCATCTAATCTAAATCTCTAGGTTTTGAGATGAATTTAAAACTTCAAAAGACAATCAGGGTCATCTGACTTCAAAATGCTTTTCCACTAGAATCAGTAATCAATTTAGTGACTATAAGTTAAGAAGCAACTTGGTATAGTGGATAGTGAGCTGGCCTCAAACCCAGGAAGTCAGTCAGTGAACATGTTTTAGGCATGTACCATGAGGCAGGATTATGCTACACTCTGGGAGGATGAAAAGAGGCAAAAGATAGTCCCTGCCCTCAAGGACCTTACAATCTAACGGGAGGTGACAATAAGCAAATAAATATGTACAAACAAGTTATGTGTAGAATAAATAAGAAATAATTAGGAGAAGGAAGGCACTTCAGTTAAGAGGGGTTAGGAAATGTTTCCTTTAAGAGATAAGATATTGGGGCAGCTAGGTGGCACAGTGAGTAGAGCATGGGCTTTGGAGTCAGGAGTACCCGAGTTTTAATTCAACCTCAGACACTTAATAATTACCTAGCTGTGTGGCCTTGGGCAAGCCACTTAATCCCATTGCCTTGCAAAAATCTAAAAAATAAAAATAAAAAATAAAAGATAAGATACTGATTGGAACTTGAAACTGAAGAAGCCAGTAGGCAGAGATAAGGAAGGAGAACATTCCAGACATGGGAGACATCCAGAGAAAATACTGGGAGCCAAGACAGAATATTTTCTCTGAGGAAGAAGCACTGAATCAAAGATACCAGTGGTAGAGAGTGTAAGAAGACTAGAAAAGTGGAAGAGGGCTGTTATGAAGTATTTGGTGTTTGATTCTAAAGGTAATAAGGAACTACGAGACAGATCTGTACTTTAGAAAAGTCTTTTGGTAGCTAAATGGAGGATGGATTAGAATGGGCAGAGACTTGAGGCAGGCTGACCCATCAATAGGCTATTGCAGTAGTCCAAGTGAGGTCTGCATCAGGATGGTGTTAGTATTTGAGGAGGTATATTCCAGAGATATTGTAAAGGTGAAATCAAGAGACTGACAAAAATATTGGATATAGAAGGTGAAAGAAAGTAAAGAATCCAGGATGACTCCAAGGTTTTGAACTTGAGGGCCTCTATATTAATTTGAGTTGTCCTCTATATTAATAGAGAAGTTAGGAAGGGGGAAGAGTTAAGACAATCGGACATATTCAGTTTAAGATTCTATTGGACATCCAGTTTGAGATGCCTGAAAGGCAGAGATACAAGATGGGGGTTCAGCAGAGAGTTTGGGGTAGGATTAGCTAGATTTGAGAACTGTCAGCATAGAAATAATAATTAGATCTATGGGAGCTGCTGAGATCACCAAGTGAGGTAGTATAGAAAGAGATGAGAAGACACAGAGCAGAACCCTGAGGGACATTTCTGACAAGAGGGTAAAATCTGGAGGAGAATCTAGTAAAAGAGACTGAGAAGGAATGGTCAGATAAATAGAAAACTAGGTGAGAATGGTATCCCAAAAATCTAGAGAAAATATCTAGGAGATGAACTGCAGTGAGATTAAGGAGAGTGAAGATTGAAAACAGGTAAGTAGGTTCAAATCCCACTTCTGACATCTACAGTCAGGTCTCCTTTAACTCAACCTATGTGTTCCTCAAAATCACTTTATTGTGAAAAACCAAATAATAAATACCATAGGGCTTGTGAAAAAAAGTGGGGTTGAGGCATACTTCCAGTCATGGATATTCTTTTAATAGTGTTGTTTCTGATGGTGTGCAATATGGACTTCTTTGTATCTGTTGCTCAGTAGATACCAGTGGATGTGGGCAGAGGTGTACCCAGATAGTGATCAGATCCAGAAAGAGGTCAAAGTAAGAGCCTGAAGGAGATCAGGGCAGAGATACTAGGGTTACCTCACAGTGTTTTTGAGTTGACAAAGAGTCTACTGTAGGCTAATCTTATCTCTAATTCATTTCTATGGTAAGGCACCATGAGAAAGTGGAAAGAGCAGACTCTGTAGTCAGAGGACCTGCATTCACTTGATCAGATCATTCCTGCTAATTAAATACCTTGAGAAAGCTGCACTTGGAATGTTTCTATGCCCTTTCCTCTCTTTCTCCATTAAACCCTCTGCACTCTAGTCTAACTTCCTTTTTTTTAAATTTATTTTCATCCATTTGTGTATATATATATATATATATATGTATATATATTTCCAAATTATAAAAATTCCCTCCACCCTCCCTTCCCATCAGCCTCCCCTCAGTTGGGAATGGTCAGGTTAGTATTTTACATACATATTTAGTTAAATATATTTACAAATTACTAGTTTTTGGCATGAGGAATTAGGATTAAAGGAAAGAGATACATAAGAGATAATTTTTATAAAGTATTCATCAGATTTGGTAGAGATTTTTTTTCTGTGTATTTTGTTTTGTTTTGTTTTTCTTCATCTGGTTGGGGATAATATAGTCCATAATCTGTCAAATATGGTTGTCCCAGCTCTCTGGACAGCTGATAGGGGTTGATTCCATCAAAGTTGTTCATCTCATAATGTTGATGTGTAAATTGTTCTCTTGGCTCTACTCCCTTCGTTCAGCATCAGATCCTGTAAGTTATTCCATGGTTCTCTAGAGTCCGACCATTTATTGTTATTTACAGAACAGTAACATTCCATAGTATTCATGTACCATAGCTTGTTTAGTCATTCCCCAATTGATGGGTATCCCCTCAATTTGCAATTCTTTGCCACTACAAAAAGGGCTGCTATGAATATTTTGGAACATGTAGAAATTTTTCCATTTTTTACAATTTTTTTTGAATATAGTCCTAGAATTGGAATTGCTGGATCAAAGGGTATAAACAATTTTATTGCTCTTTGGGCATAGTTCCATATTGCTCTCCAGAATGGTTGGATCCATTCAAAACTCCACCAGAAATGCATCAATGTCCCAATCCTCCCACAACCTCTCCAACTTTGATTATTTTCCCTTTTTCTCATCTGGGCTAATAGGTGTGAGATTATACCTCATTGTTACTTTAATTTGTATTTCTTTAATCAATAGTGATTTGGAGCATTTTTTTTCATATGCTCATATATATATATATATATATATATATATATATATATATAGATATATATAGATATATCCTTAATTTATTCATTTGGAAACTGTCTGCTCATATCCTTTGACCATTTATCCATTGGGGAATGACTTGTGACCATAAATTTGATGCAATTTTCTATATATTTTAGAAATGAGACCTTTATCAGAACTCCTGGTTGTGAAGATTGTTTCTCAGCTTTCCACTTTTCTTCTAATTTTGGCAGCATTGACTTTATTAGTACAAAACCTTTTTAATTTAATATAGTCAGAATCATTCATTTGGCAGTTTATAATGTGCTCTAATTCTTGTTTGGTCATAAATTTATCCGCCTTTCCTTAGATCTGATAGATAGAATATTTCCTAATCTATTAATTTATCTGTAGTATCACTTTTTATGTCTAAAACTTATACCAATTTTGACCTTATTTTGGCATAAGGCTTGTGATGTGGATCTATGCCTATTTTTACTATACTTTTTTCCAGTTTTCCCAACAATTTTTGTCAAATAGCTCGTTCTTATCCCAGAGACTGATGTCTTTGGGTCTGTCAAATAGTAGATAGCTTTAGTCCTTTACTGCATTCTCTTTTGAACATATCCTAATCCACTGGTCCACTACTCTATTTCTTAACCAGTACCAGGCAGTTTTGATGACTGCTGCTTTAGTATAGTGGTAGATCTGGTAGAGTTAAGCCACCTTCCTTTACATTTTTTTCATCACTTCCCTTGCTATTCTTGCCCTTTTGTTACTCCAGATGAATTTTGTTACTATTTTTTCTAGATTGGTAAAGTATTTATTTGGTAGTTTGATTGGTATGGCACTGATTAAGTAATATAATTTGGGTAAAATTGTCATTCTTGTTATATTAGCTTGACCTAACCACGACATCTGACATTTTTCCAATTATTTAGAACTGACTTTATTTGGGTGAAGAGAACTTTATAATTGTGCTCATACAATTGTTAGGTTTGTCTTGGGAGGTAGATTCTCAAGTATTTAATGTTATCTACAGTTATTTTAAATGGAATTTCTCTTTCTATCCCTTGTTCTTGGGCTTTGTTGTTCATATACAGAAATTCTGATGATTTGCATGGGTTTATTTTATATCCTGCTACTTTGCTGAAATTTGTTAATTGTTTCAAGGGGTTTTTTAGATGATTTTCTTGGGTTCTCTAGATATACCATCATATCATCTGCAAAGAGTGAAAGTTTTACTTCCTCATTGCCAATTCTGATTCATTCAATTTTCTTTTCTTCTCTTATTGCTACTGCTAGTGTTTCTAATACTATATTGAATAGTAATGATGATAGTGGGCATCCTTGTTTCATCCCTGAATTTATTGGAAATGTTCCAAGTTTATTCCCATTAAATATAATATTTGTTGATGGTTTTAGACTGATATTATTTTTTATTTTAAGGAAAATTCCATTTATTCCTATACCTTCTAGTGTTTTTAATAGGAATGCATGTTGTAATTTATCAAAGGCTTTTTCAGCATCTATTGAGATAATCAAATGGTTTCTGTTAGTTTTCCTGTTGATGTGTTTAATTATGTTGAGTGTTTTCCTAATTTTGAACCAACCCTGCCTGCCTGGTATAAATCTAACCTGATCATGGTGATAGCAGAATGGATTAAAATGAATTAAATCTCTGCTTTATCCTGGTGATAACTTGCTGTAGTCTCATTGCTAAAATTTTATTTAAGATTTAGCATCGGGGAGGCTAGGTGGTGCAGTGGATAAAGCACCGGCCCTGGAGTCAGGAGTACCTGGGTTCAAATCCGGTCTCAGACTCTTAATAATTACCTAGCTGTGTGGCCTTGGGCAAGCCACTTAACCCCATTTGCTTTGCAAAAACCTAAAAAAAAAAGATTTAGCATCAATATTCATTAGGGAGATTGATCTATAATTTTCTTTGTCTGTTTTGGTTCTTCCTGGTTTAGGTATCAGCACCATGTTGGTATCATAAAAGGAGTTTGGTAAAACTCCTTCCTCTCCTATTTTTAAAAATAGTTTATGTAGAATAGGAATTAATTGTTCCTTAAATGTTTGGTAGAAATCACATATAAATCCATCTGGACCTGGAGACTTTTGCTTAAGGAGTATTTTGATGGTTTCTTCAATTCCTTTTTCTGAAAGGGATTTATCTAAGTAATTTATTTCCTCTTCAGTTAATCTGGACAGTTTGTATTTTTGTAAATATTCATCTATTTTACTCAAGTTGTCCAATTTATTGGTATACAATTGGGCAAAATAGCTCCTAATTATCTCTTTAACTTCCTCCTCATTGGTGATTAGTTCACCCTTGTCATTTTTGATACTGGTAATTTGCTTATCTTCTTTTTTTTTAATCAGATTAACCTGAGGTTTGTCTATTTTATTGGCTTTTTCATAAAACCAACTCTTAGATTTATTTATGAGATCAATGTTTTTTCCTTTCTATTTTATTAATCTCTCCCTTGATTGTCAGAATTTCTAGTTTTGTATTTAACTGAGGATATTTAATTTGTTCTTTTTCTAGCTTTTTTAGTTGCATACCCAATTCACTGATCTCTTCTTTCTCTATTTTATTCATATAGGCATTTAGAGATTTAAGTTTAAGTTTCCACTAAAAACTGCCTTGACTGCATCCCATAAATTTTGATATGATATCTCATTATTATCATTTTCTTGGATATAATTATTGATTATTTCTATTACTTGCCATTTAATTCATCCATTATTTAAGATAAAGTCATTTAATTTCCAATTAGCTCTTGGTTTATCTTTCCCTGACTCTTTATTACATGTAATTTTTATTGCATGATCTGAGAAGTGTGTATTTATTATTTCTGCCTTTCTACATTTGATTTTAAGGTTTTTTTGTGTACTAGTATACAGTCAATTTTGGTATAGGCGTCATGTACTGCCAAGACAAAGGTATATTCTTTTCTTTTCCCATTTATTTTTTTTCATTTTTTATTTTTATTAAAGATATTATTTGAGTTTTACAGTTTTCCCCCAATCTTGCTTCCCTCCCCCCACCCCCACCCCACAGATAGCACTCCGTCAGTCTTTACTTTGTTTCCATGTTGTACCTCGATCCAAATTGGGTGTGATGAGAGAGAAATCATATCCTTAAAGAGAACAGAATTCTCAGAGGTAACCAGATCAAACCATAAGACATCTCCCATTTAGTTTTTTCCAGAGGTCTATCATATCTAAGTTTTCTAAGATTTCATTCACCTTCTTAACTTCTTTCTTCTTTAGTTTGTTGTTAGATTTATCTAGTTCTGAGAGAGGGATATTGAGGTCTCCTATTATTAAAGTTTTTCTGTCTATTTCTCCTTATAATTCACTCAACTTTCCCTCTAGGAATCTGGAAGCTATACCACTAGGTGCATACATGTTTAGTAATGATATAGCTTTATTTCCAATGGTGCCTTTTAAGATGCAGCTTCCTTCCTTATCCCTTTTAATGAGATCATTATTTGCTTTTACTTTATCTAAGATCAGGATCATTACCCCAGATTATTTTACTTCAGATGAGGTAAAGTATATTTTGCTCCAACCTTTTACCTTTACCTTGTGTGTATCTTTCTGCTTCAGATGTGTTTCTTGTGAACAACATATAGTAGGATTCTGGTTTTTAATCCATTCTGCTGTCCATTCCATTTTATGGGACAGTTCATCCCATCCACATTTATAGTTAAGATTACTAATTCTTTATTTACCTCTATGCTATCTTTCTCCATTTATATTTAATCTCTTTCCTTTTCTCTTATTCCTCCTCACCAAAAATTTACTACCTTTCCTCTTTGATTTATTGTTTAAAAATTTAAATTTCAGTTTATTTTCACTTATACTTCCCTTGCCTTTTATCAGTCCCTTCTTTCCTTATCTCCCCCTTTCCCAGTCCCCCCCCACCGAGGAATAAGACCCAATTAAACCTGTATCCCTTAGGTTCATTCTCTTCAATTATATTCTACCCTCTAATTATCCTTAAAGAAGTAAAGTTTTAATGAGTTAAAATTTTTATATCTTCCCTTTTAGGGGCCAACATTTGTCTAAAACTGTTTTGTTTTTTTCAGTCCCCTTTTTCATTTACCTTTTTAATGTAACTCTTCAATCATGGATTTGGCCACTGAATTCTCTGTTCAGTTCTGGTTTTTGTGACAGGAAATTCTGGAAGTCCTGTATTTCATTGAGCATCTATCTTTTCCCCCTAACAATATATGCTGAATTTTGCAGGGTAGTACATTCTGGTTGTAATCCCAGGTCCTTAGCTCTCTGAAATATATTATTCCAGTTCTTCCAGTCCTTCAATGTTGAGACTGATAGGTCCTGTATTGGTCTGATTGTGTTCCCTTTGTATTTGTTTTCTTTTTGCTGTTTTCAATATTTTCTCTTTTATTTGAGGGTTCTGGAATTTGGCTATTATAGCCCTTGGAGCTTTTATCCTGGGATCTCTTTCTGGAGGGGTTCTGTGGATTCTTTCAATGGTTATATTGTTATCTTATTCTAGTAGATTGGGATAATTTTCCCTTATAATTTCCTGCATAATGTTTTCTAGGTTCTTCTGTTGGTTGAGGCTTTCTAGTAGTCCAGTGATTTGTATGTTGTCTTTCCTGGATCTGTTTTCCAGGGCATTCATTTTCCTTAGAAGGTACTTTACATTTTCTTCAATTTTTTCAGCCTTTTTATTTTGTTTGATGGAATCTTATAGTCTTGTAGATTCATTGGTTTCTAACTGTTCAATTCTAGTTTTTAGGATTTTATTTTCTCCAATTACTTTTTGTGTTTCCTTTCTAAAGGTATTGAATTCTCTGGTTAACTTTTCACAATTTTCCTGCATGACTTTCATTTTTTTTTTCCATTTTTCTTCTTCCTCTCTTCTTTGATTTTTAAATTCTTTTTTTAAGCTCTTCAATGACCTTTTGTATTTGAGTCCAATTTATAGTCTGTTTTGATACTTCTCCTGTTTCACAACTCTCATCTTCAGACATGGCATTGCAGTCATCATCTTTGTCTGTAAAGTAGTTTTCTACAGTGAGTGCTCTTTTAGTTTCTTTGCTCATCTTTGTTGTTGTAGTTCTGCTCCTGGGGTATATGAAGTATGGATCCAAACTTTTATTTTTCTGGGGCTGGGGTATGATCCCTGGTTTGTTGTTGGCCAAGATGTTGCCTATGCAGTTCAGATTTTGCCTTTGCAGAGGTTTTTTTGTCCCACCCCCCACCTTTATGTCCAGGTTCTGACTTAAGAAAGGATTGTTTCTGACCCAGTCCTGTCTTTTACCCCAGTGTTTCTGGGTTCAGACTCTTTTTGGGATTGGGATCCTCCCTACTGACTTGCTATCCAATTGCTGGGACCTCTGCTATTATTAAGCTATCAGGATCTGGATTGCACTGTGGCTAAAAGCCTCTTACTAGCTTTCCCTGCTCTCCCACCTCCTGGACTTTTCTTCCCTTTTCCTCCAAAGAGACAGAACTTCACTGAAGATCCTTCCTGATGTCTACAGTTGAAAACTTCTTTGAATCTTCTCTTTTTCTTGGTGAGATCTATATTATGAATGTCAGAGTAAAGGCTTCATGTGTCTTTGGTAAGGAAAGACTCCGGAAACTTGTTAGTTTCACGCTACCATCTTGACTCTGCAGTCTAACTTCTGACCTTTATCCTGTTGCAAATTCATGTGCTCTCTCTCTCTCTCTCTCTCTCTCTCTCCCCCCCCCCTCTCCTCTCTCCTCTCTCCTCTCTCTCCTCTCTCCTCTCTCCTCTCTCCTCTCTCCTCTCTCCTCTCTCCTCTCTCCTCTCTCTCCTCTCTCCTCTCTCCTCTCTCCTCTCTCCTCTCTCCTCTCTCCTCTCTCTCTCTTTTGGCAAGTTGATGGGGTTAAGGGACTTGCCCAAGGTCACACAGCTAAATAAGTATTACATGTCTGAGGCTGGATTTGAACTCAGGTTCAAGTTCACTGCACCACCTAACTATCCCACTCTTTTTTTTAGTTTTTTTTTGCAAGGCAAATGGGGTTAAGTGGCTTGCCCAAGGCCACACAGCTAGGTAATTACTAAGTGTCTGAGACCAGATTTAAACTCAGGTACTCCTGACTCCAGGGCCAGTACTTTATCCACTGAGCCACCTAGCCACCCTATCCCCATTCTTAATGATAAAATCTAATGACCATTTCTGAATCCTTGGGCTTCTGGACTTCTCTACAGCCATTGACACTGTTAATCCCCCTCATCTCCTAGAAACTGTGTCCCCTAGGTTTTCTTCACACTGTCCTCTCCTAATTTTCCTCTTGTCTATTTGGTCCCTTCTTCTCAGCTTCCTTTAATGGTTCTTTATTTCTTCATATACCCTTTAAACATTCCACAGTTGTGGTGGAGCCAGCCCACCCCAGCTAAATTTTCAGTGTGATCTTTACACCTCAGAAATGGGCAAATGCTACAAATTGGGGCTTAATTTTTTATTTTGTTGATAGTCTAGTTTGAAGAAAGTGATGGAGAAAATGTTAATGATGAGACTAAACTTAAAATTCTATGTATTTTTGAAGACTCAGGTATTAAATATTTACCTGCATATCCATGGGGGTTTCCCAAAGCTCAGTCCTGGGTCTTCTCCTGTTCTCTTCTCCCTTGGTGGTATCTTCCACAGTGATCTCACCAGCTTCTATAAGTTCAATTACTATCTTTGTACAGATGATTCCCAGATGATCTGCATATCCAGCCCTAACATCTCTTCTGAGCCACAGTTACATATAGTCAATTGTCTTTGGACTTTTCTGACTGGATAACTTGCAAATACTTTAAACTCCACATGTTCAAAGAGAACCCATTATCTTTCTTCTCAAACCTCTCCTCCTTTGAACTTTCTTATTATTTCTAAGGGCACTACCATCTTTCAGTCAGCCAGACTCAAATTTCAGGATAATTTCTGACTCCTCACTCTCACCTAACCCATATATTCAATCTATAGTCAAAGCTCATTTCTCCCTTCCTAACATTTCTCATATACCTTCCCTTCTCTCCTCTCAGTCACTACCTAGTTCAAGCCCTGGCCTATTTAGAAGAGCTTTCTATCTCCCTGCCTCAAGCTTCTTTCTACTCCAAATTATGCTCCACTCAGCTACCAAAAGTGCTTTTCCAAAGCACAGATTTGACCCACTCCTCATCAACCCAACTGAATACACTCCAGTGAATACCTATGACCTCCAAAATCAATTCTAAAATCTTCCCTTTGACATTTAAAGCTCTTCAGATGTTTGACCTTTTCTACCTTTATAATCTTTTAACACTTTATACTTTTCTACATACTTTATAATTCAATGATACTGGCCTTATTTAAGTTTCTCTCACAGGATTGTCTCTGATTCCATGCATTTTTATTAGTTGTCTCATAAGCCTGGAATGTCCTGATTCCTTACCTCTGATTCTCAGCTTCCCACAAGATTCAACTCATACTCTACCTTCTGCAAGAAGCTTTTCCTCTGAGACTACTTTCCATTTACAATATCAAAATCTTGTATGTACAGGTATTTGCATGTTATCTCTCCCTCTAAAATATGAACTCTTTGAGGGTACAGAATGTGTTTTGACCTTTCTGTATACCCTCAGAGCTTGTTTAGTACAGTGATACTTAATATAATGCTTATGATTAACTGACTAAATTTGAATCCTGCCTCTGATAGACTTGTGTATGATCTTGAGTAAATCACTTAAACTCAAAGAGCCTCAGTTTCCTCATCTGTAAAATGTTGGAGTTGGACTATATATATATATAAGGATCCTTCCTGACATAGATTTATGATCCTGTACTCTTGAGTTGTTGTTCAGTCACTTTCAGTCATGTCTAATTCTTTGTGACCTCATCTGAGGTTTTCATGGCAAAGATATTAGAATAGTTTTGCCATCTCCTTCTTCAGATCATTTTACAGATGACAAGCTGAGTCAAACAGGGTTAAGTGACTAGTCCAGGGTCACCCACTTAGTAAATGTCTGAGTTTGAATTCAAACTCAGATCTTCCTAACTTCAGTTCCAGTACTCTATCCATTTTGCCACCTAAATGTCCCATACTTATAGAAGTAAAGCATAAATATTTACTGTTTTGCAGTAATTATTTCAGACTGTCCAATTATCTCCATGATTAAGATACAGCATAGTGTAGGCTTGGAGTCAAGAAGATCTGAGTATCAAAAGAAGAAAAGAAAAGAAAAGAAAAGAAAAGAAAAGAAAAGAAAAGAAAAGAAAAGAAAAGAAAAGAAAAGAAAAGAAAAAAGAAAAGAAAAGAAAAGAAAAAGACCTGTGTCTCACATTTGTGACTTTGGACAAATCATTTCACCTAATCGTGTCTCAGTTTCCTCTTCCATAAAATGAGAGAGAGAGAGAGAGAGAGAGAGAGAGAGAGAGAGAGAGAGAGAGAGAGACTCATTGTCCTCTAAGGTCCTTTCTAACTCTAAATCTATGATACTATAAATTGTCTCTATGTTTCAAATCCAGTTCTTGTAAACTCTATGGCAACTTGCCTGAAAAATCATTTTAATTCTCTCCTACAAATATGACAGATTATCACTGTTGGGTTATGGGCTTCAGACCATTATTACTGAAAAGTCAAAGATGCACTTTACAGATTGAAAGAACTATGTTATAAAGCAAGAGTGACAACTGGAACAGCACCTGCCTGAATTACAGGAAAAATGAGAAGCAATATATTTTTTCACCTAATTCAACAAGATAAATTCTCCCAGCATTTCATGGTGCTTGCCTGGATAAATTACCCATGGCTGTGGGTAAGTTAGCCAAAAGCATGCCTAGCAGTCAACCTTCATTGTTCTAGGGCAATTCTTTTTCTTTATATCAGACATTCATTAATAGTTCCTGCATGACCTGTATTTTGAACGCAGAAATTTCAACAAGCATTTTAACAACCAACTACTTTCAGTAGTAACTGCAACTACCTCCCTTCCTTCATTTTCTGTTGTAACATTTTGAGATAGAGATAGAGAAAAAGAAATAGAGAAAGAAAAACAGAGAGGAAAGAGAAGTGAAAGGAGAGAAAAGGAGGGGAGGGGAGCAATTTGCCCTTAAAAGGGAAGGCAAGGTGGAAAAGTCTGCAGTCAAGAGTGGAACTGGAACTGAAGTAAGACATAACTGTCCTGGACATTTCCTCTGGGCAGGAAATCACTAGTGGGAGGAGGGGGCAACCTCAGGGCAGAGGTTTTGCCAGAGTGAGAAGGCAGCTGGGGCAGAGGTTGAAAAGTTGACAGAGAGTCAGAGTGGAGACAAGAGTAAAGTGAATGGTGAATGGTGACTGGTGACTGGTTCAGGCATTTCCCCAAATCAAAATGTCAGACAAGAACTCTTAAATGGGAAGATGGGGCTGGCTACAGGGACAGGAAATAATTAATAGATTTCCTACATGAACATGAACCTGACTCCATAGATAAAGATAAAGTGGGAAGGTGCCAAGAAACTAACTTATGATCCTTTTAAGGAACAAGATGGGATATGAACAGTGAGTACCACCTTCATGTTAAGAGATATCTGTACCAGAGCATTTGCCTGTCATACAGGGCTGACTTCTTACTTCTTAAGGCTTACTTGACCTCTTGATCCTGAACTACTTCTCTGACATTTTGACCCCAGTTGATCTTGGCTCTCTATCACCTCTTGACCCCTCTCTTGACTGCCCAATCAGTCATTCGGATCTGGTTTTTTTCATCTTTGTTTCAGCTGTCACTCAGCAACAATTTCTACTTTTGACTGTTCTGGATTTTTAATTTCTGCTTCATTTCTATTTCTAGGTCTTTAGTTTGAGTTCTTTCCCCACAATCAGACAATACTTGCATCCATGCTCCCTATCATCAGGTCTGGCTCATGCTTCATGATAATAACTTCCTGCCAGGCTGGGGGAACATAACCCAAAGAATCATAAAAACCAGAAAGTTAAGACTATAGCATATTAATGGAACTTGTTTGTTTATGTGTGCTCAATAAATATTTATTAAGTGCATATTTTATGTGAGTCAAGTAGACAACTTAGTCTCAGTTTCTTCATCAATAAAATGGAGGGTTTGAACTAGACAGTCTCTAAGACTTGTTGCAGCTCTAAGTCTTTAATTTTATGTTCACAGCTTGTATCAACAATCTCAAAGGCTACAAAGGAAGAATAATTGTGACTGTGAAAGCTGAATTTCTTTGACTATGATTTCAAAAAGAAATTTAACAAGCAAATATACATGTCTATGCTTGGATGAATTCTAACCTACAAATTTCTACTAACTATGCATAGTCAAGCATAATAAATTCCTTTACTAGCTTTATACAAAAATTTATGTCTCCTTTTGCACTATAAATCATGGATAGGATGTTTCATCATCAATCCTCTGGAATTATAAAGGGTCATTGTAGTGATCATACTTCTTAGAGTTTTCATACTATTCTTTAGTCAAGCATTCCCCTACTATAATATGTGAAACTGATTTTTTAACCTAAATATAGTAATTTACACCTAACCATATTAAATTATTTCCTATTATATTTAATCCAATGTTCTAGTCTATTGAGATCTTTTGAGGTTGTCACTTTGTCATCTTAATAACATAGTCATCCCTATTGGCATCATCTCTTCTGCATACTTTTTCGACAGGCTGACTATGCCTTTATCCAAGTCATTTGCAAAAATCTAGTATAGGGGCAGCTAGGTGGTACAGTGGATAGAGCATTGGCCCTGGAGTCAGGAGTACCTGGGTTCAAATCCGGTCTCAGACATTTAATAATTACCTAGTGTGTGACCTTGGGCAAGCCACTTAACCCCATTTGCCTTGCAAAAGATCTAAAAAAAAAATCTAGTATAGCATAGATCCCTGGGACACTTCCCTAGAGGCAGCCTTCCCCATAAGTTGAAAGTAAAACCAATAATGATGATCCTTTGAATTTAATTGCTATATAACACCTAATTGCTATATTACAATGGAAAGAGCACTGGTTCTGGAATCAGGGGGTTTGGATTCAAATCTTACCTCTAACACTAACAACCCTGAGTCTCATCTTGTTGACCTAGATAATAATAATAATGGTACTTAATGTTTACATAGCACTTTAAGGTTTTCAAAGTGCTTTACTTATATTATCTTATTTTATTCTCATAATAATCCTGGGAGATATATATATTTTTTAATTCTCATTGGTTAGTATACTCCCAATTCCCCTATTTTCTCCTCATGCTAGAAAATCTAAAACCCAGGCTATTAAGGAACAATCTTTCCTAACCACAATCACCTTCTCCTTTCCTCTCATTCCCCACAATCTTATCTTACTAATATCCCACTTTAGCTCTATCCACCTTTTCATTCCTCTGTATTTTTCAAGAAGCCCACCCCATAATTGGCATTTTTGCTTTAATCTTAAACTTTTCCTTTATCAGGCTTTCCACCCTCTGGCTCACTACTGTAGATGTGACAAACCTGGGCAGCCTTTCCAGCACTGGCTGCAATTTCATTCAGCCTTCTGACTCTCTGTCATGGTAGTGGAGTTGAAAAGTTGCATGCTCCATATTGCTACTTCCATATTCACCTGCTACCACCATTCATTCAACAGCCCCTCCTCTGAGATTCACATTATTGAAATTTAACACACAATTCAGATCCTAGTGACTATAATCTTTTGAACCCTAGGAAATTCATCTTCCTTCCTCAATTAGTGCCTAGCTCAGAGGAATAAAAACTGCTTTCATATAGGGAGACTTCAATATACATATTGATTCTCTCTCAAATACCCTAACTTCTTAATTGCTCAGAATCTACTCAATTCCAGTGGCCTCTTGATGAGTGTGAAAGGGGAGAATGTAAAATTTGGCTTGAAATTTAACATAAAAAAAGACTAAGATCTTGGCAACCACTTCTTTCACTTCCATGAAAAGACAGAGAAGAACTGGGAAGACAGGTCAGATTTTATATTCTTGGGCTCAAAAATCATTGCAGACAGAAAAAAATTACATGAACTGATGCTGAATGAAATGAGCAGAACCAAGAGAATATTGAACATATTAACCACAATCTTATGAAATGATCAACTATGCTGGATACAAGTTTTCTCAGCAGTTCAGAGATCAAGGACAACCCTGAGAGACCTTCTATGAACAATGCCATCCACATCCAGAGTTTAAAAAAAAAAGATTTGAATGTATACTATGTTCATTTTATTTTGTTTTATTAGGTTTTTGCAAGGCAAATGGGGTTAAGTGGCTTACTCAAGGCCACACAGCTAGGTAATTATTATTAAGTGTCTGAGGCCAGATTTGAACCCAGGTACTCCTGACTCCAAGACCAGTGCTCTATCCACTGCGCCACCTAGCAGCCCCTACTATGTTCATTTTAAAAAGCTTCTTTTATGTTTTTCCTTCCTTTCTCATGATTTTTTCTTTCCCCTTAGTTCTAATTACTCTTTCATAACATGACTAATATGTAAATATGTTAAACAAGAATGTACATCTGTTGTCAGACTGTTCATCCCCATGGGGAGAGGGGAGGGGAGGGAGAGTGGTAGAAAACTGGGGAACTCATAAATTTGCAAATGGATGAATGTTGAAGAACTACCTTGGCATGTAATTGAAACAATAAAATAAAACTTCAATTAAAAAACAAAACACATATTCCATACATGCATGAGCAAGCACACACACACACACACACACACACACACACACACACTCATTTACAAAAAATTACAAGATACTCCTTGGAAACAAAGTTATGGACAACATATGTGAACAATATATGGACAACATACTTAAAACCAGAGACATCATCTTTCTGATAAAGATAGATGTAGTTAAAAACCATGGTTTTTCCAAAGTAATGTATGACTGTAAAAGCTGTACTATGAGAAAAAAATGAGTGTCACAAAATTGGTGCTTTTTAATTGTGGTGCTGGTGGAGAATTTTGGGAATCCCTTGGACTGCAGAGACTTCGAGAAACTAATTCAGGTTACTGAACATTTGAAGCTGTAGTTTAAATGTTTTGGTCATAGAATGAGAAGAAAGGACTCCCTGGAAAAGAAAGACCCTGATGTTGGGAAAGATTGAAGGCAAAAGGAAAAGTGTATGGGAGAAGATGAGGAAACATGGAAACAACGAACATGAACTTGGTAAGACTTCAAAGATAGTGGAGAATAGAAGGACCTTGTTGCTATGGTTCATAGGGTCACAAATATCTACCTAGATACAATTAAATGCAGTCAACAAATAACAGCACTAATTCTACTCCTAAGCTATACACAGAAATGGTCACACCCTCTTGATCTTGAGATCATCCTTAATTGTTGCACTATGTTCAAGGTCTCTGAAATTCTTTAATTTGATCACTATATTTTATCATTGCACATTCCCCTCTGCCATCCAATTGCGAACTCCCTTCTTTACCCTCACTAGGTTCCTCTCACCCCTCCTCTCTTCCCCTGCAAAAGATACACTCTGCTCCCTTTTTAACTCCCTGGGGAAAAAGTTCCCCTCTACACTTTTACACTTAAACCATTTAGTCACTTATCCTATTATGCCTTGCCAAACCCCAGCCTTTGAGTACTCCCACCATCTATTGCCATCACTCCTTTTCATCTGCAATTGAATGAAATTGGAGAAAGTCATGAAACCCCACTCTCTAGGACCACTACAAATTTATCTAATATAATCTCAATTGGATCTCACTTCATTAAGGCAATCTTTTTATATCTCCCTCATCAGTTCACTCTCTCATTCATGCAACTATTCTAAATATTTTCATTCTTCCTCTTCCATTCTCTCATAGCACCTCTCTCCCCTTCCCTATTATCAGAGTATCTTGCTTCATTCCTTACTGAAAAAAAAGTGACCATTTGCTAAAAGCTCCCTTTTCCACCCTCTTCACATCACTCAGAAACCTCCCAGTTGCTTCTCTTTCACCCCATATCTCATGAAGAGATAGCCATTCCTCTAGTCATTCCTCACAAGTATCCTTGATCTCATCCTATCCTGTCTTCTCCTGGAGATTGCCCTATCATTGTCATTGTCTTTCTAATCGCAATTATCTCTCTAGTTATTTTAATTATCTTCTTTGTTGTCTACAAATACCTTCATGACTCCTTCCTTAACAAACTGTTACTTGATCTTACCATTCCTTCCCTTCTCTTTTCTTATTATCAGCTAAATTCCTTGAAAAAGTCATCTTCATTCTACTTGTTTCTGACTCATTTATTCTCACTCAGTTCTGAACCCTAGTTCTGAATCTAGCTTTTAATTTCATCATTCAACTGAAACTACTCTCTGTAGGGTAACCAGTCAGCTCTTATGTATCAAATCCTTCCTCAGTCCTTATGCTCTCAGGTCATAGTCACACTCCTCTCTTAGACACCGTGTCCTTTCCAAGTTTCTATGACTTTTCTGTCTCCTTTTTCTCATCTTGCCCTTTTCTCATCTCACTCTTCAGTCTCCTTTTCTAACTCTTCATTCAGACCATGATCATTAGCTATGAGTGCTCCTTAAGGCTATATTCTGAGTCTTCCTCTCTTCTCCCTTTATATTTTTCTATGCAGACGATTTCCAGAGCTACCCAGCCCTAATATCTCTCCCAAAACCCTGGTCTCATATCACCAGCTATCTTTTTGATATCTCAAACTGGACAACTCATAGGCATCTCAAATTCAACATACCAAAACAGAAAATCACTAGCTTTCCCTGCAAAACCTCCCCTCTTCTGAACTTTCTTTTTCCTATTAAAGGCATCACCATCCTGTCAGTCTTCCAGGATGATGACTTCACTGTCATCTTTGGATCCCCTCTTGAACTCACTAATCATAACCAATATGTTCCCAAGTCTCTTCATATCTTCCTACCTTTACAATATCCCCCTTCTTTCCACTCACACAACCACCACCTTGGTATAGCACATCATCTCATGCCTGAAGTACTGCAATAGCCTTACAATAGATAATCTCCTTTCCTCAAAGCTTTCCTCCCTCTAATCCACCCTCCATTCAGCTGCCAAAGTTATTTTCTAAAAGCACAGGTCTGAACATGTCACCCTCCCTTCCCCTCCTACACTTAATAAACTCTATTATCTTCTTATTAACTCCAGGATTAATTTTTAAATCCTCTTTGACTTCTAAAGCCTTTCACTACTATGCCTCTCTTTCCATTCTTACATTTTACACCCTCCATTTATTTCAAGGTCATTTGTACTTTCAGATCTGCCTTTTTGCTGAATTTCACACAGGGCATGCTATTTCCCGCCTCTTTAACCTCCTCAATGACTGTCCCTCCTGCTTGCACTCCTCTTCCTTTTCACCTCTGACTCATGTTTTCCCTGAAGACTCAACTCAAATCTGAACTCTAGGATGCCTTTCCTAGATCCCGAACATTGCACTGTCCTACCCCTTTATCCCTCTCTTCTCTCGGAGATTACCTTTATCTGTTCTTTAAATAACTTTTAAATAACAATTATTTGTAAATTGCCTTTCCCATTAGAATGTGAACTCTTAACAAAAAGGTTTGTTTTGCCTTTCTTTGTATTCCTGGCTTAGCCAATTCCCAGGAAACTGATGATTTACTGACCAACTGAAACAGAATTATGTGATTTGCTCAGGGTCCTAAAGTTAGTGTGAGTTGTCCTCTGTGGTTCCTTTTAGCTCTGTTTCTTTGCTCCTATGATTTTGCCCTCATCTTTTTATGTAATGGACAAGAATTACATGAGAGTTTTGTCAGATGACTTTTAAATTCCCAGTTAAAGAACATCCTTAGCATGATGAGAGTTTGGCATTTGACCATTTTTGATCACCACTACCTATTCTAGACTTTCACTAACCATCCCTTTAACAATATGTCATAGCATTTTCCCCAGGAATTAAAAATCTCAGTAGGCAAAGGTTTGCAATTTTTTTTTTACAATAAGGATATTTGATCTCATTCTATCTTGTGGCACTTCTCCTATCCTCCCACAATCTTTCAAAGATCCCGAGCGGTGGTTCAGTGATCAAAGTAGGATGTAATTTGTCTAGTTCTCGTGATGTGAGCGCATTGAAAACAGTTGAAAGTTTTCCTATCTTGTACTCATTTATCTTGAGTTTCAACTCTCTATTAACCATTTTTGTTCAGTCCTTCAAAATCCAAAGATCATTCTTCTTGGCAGAAAAATAAACAAAATAAATAATTCTGCCATCTCTCTGTTCTTTGTTATCACAATTCCATCCACCCTCACTGTCCTCTTTGATCTTTTCTTTCCAATATTGCTTAAACAAAATCCAGACTCTGTTGTCCTTAGCATTCCTCTCCAGTCTTGTTATCAGTTCAAGAGATTCAGCTTAGAAATTACCCTAAAGGCTAGAAGACTTGTTCCTGAAAGCACTAGATTTTTATATATATATCAAAATTAAATCTTTTCCCTATGAGAGTGGTCCAAAAACTTGCAAGGATTCACGATTCTGGGGGGCTTGATCTTAAAGAGTCAGTTTCTCTTCCTTTGGCTCATTGTTTCATACCCTGATTAAATTGCTTCTAAAATCAAAATTAATTTGGGTCTTGAACATTTTAAATGTGGGTAACAGTTTCACTACATCACATATAGATACTCAATGTACAATATAGATAATGGAAATCACATAGGACAGTCTTTATATCATCCTCACAGAAAATACACATGACAGTAAGGAACTCATGGAGAAATGGAGAAACATTAAATATTCAAATAGTTCATGTTCCCAGAGAAGGAAAACAAATTTGGGATTCTTGGAAAAATCTGTCATTCTAGTGAATTTCTCTTCCTTCTAAAACCCTCTTACCTAATCCAGTTAATTTCCCCCTCTATATTTCATAAAACCCTCTATTGCCTCTTTCATCAGATTCTAAGTATTCTATTCCTCTCAAAAGTAAACATGCTCCAAAGCCTTCCAAATAAGCAAATTTGATGTCTTTGTAACTCCACTGTATGAATAAATTACCAACTTTGCTCTCCAAGTGGAATGCCTAACAAGAAGTACATGCACTGTCTTATTATTTTAAGGAGTATGTTGCATCCATATGTCTTCTCTTGTATCATGTCTGTTTTATAACTAAGTAGAAATATATAGAAAACAACTTTATACATATATGTAATATATACATATATATATATATATATATATATGTGGTGGTCTAATGGTAGGCATCTCTGAAATGGGATGAGAGAGGGAAGAAAAAAGGGAGGGAAAAGAAATCTGCATGATAACTTTGTTGTGTATTTAAAAGGAATAGCAAGTTATACATAATGATTTTGTGCTTTTGTGTGCAATCATCTTTTTTTGTACTATGTCATAGAAATGCTTGTTTTATTCCATATATTAAAAGACATTTTTACATTAAAATAAAAAAATTAAAAATCTGTACTCTCAAACACAGGAATGCTTGAATTTGAGTTATCCACAAAGAAATCCCATGATTTGTGATTCCCAGGGAATAGTCCTCCTCTGGAGGACTCTTCTTTTTTTTCAGTTTTCAGATTTTGAATTTATAATTCGTTTTAAAAAAATTTTAATATTTCATTTTTGCCAATCTATTATTACAATAATTTTGTTATAAGGGTAAACATACCCCCCCCAGAAGATGAGAAACCTCAAGAATAGTGAGAGAGAGAAAAAAATGTACTTCAGACTGTGTTCAGATTCCAATGGCTCTATCTCTGGAGTGAGTTGCTTTCTTTATCAAAAGTCCACCAAAGAAGTTGCTTCAATATTTTTTGAACAGTTGCTATTACTAGCTGTATTTCCCTCCACTCTATTCCTCCCCACTCTCATTTATTATATTCTCTCTCTCCTTTCATCCTGGCCCTATCCAAAATTATGTTGTATCTGAGTACTCTATCCCACAATCTTCCCTCTCTTCTATCTCCTATTGCCCCCTCCCCCCCTCCCCCCCTCCCCCCCTTATCCCATCCCTCTCCTCATTTTTTTCTGGGGTAAGATAGATTTCTATATCCTATTAAGTGTGTATGTTATTTCCTCTCTGAGCCATTTCTGATGAGAATGAAGGCTCCACTCATTCCCCCTTACCTCCCCCCATTCCACTCTATTGAAAAAGCTTTGGGGTGGCTAGGTGGCACAGTGAATAGAGCACTGGCCTTGGAGTCAGGAGTACCTGGGTTCAAATCCAGCCTCAGACATTTAATAATTACCTAGCCATGTGGCTTTGACCAAGCCACTTAACCCCATTGCCTTGAGAAAAAAAGCTTTTGCTTGACTCTTATGTGAAATTTCTTAGCTTCTTCTTCATTTCCTTTCCTTTCCTCCCAATACTTTCCTTTATCATCCATTGACTCCATCTTTTTACTATATTATACCATTATATTCTGCTCCTTCCTCTGTACTGTCTATATATGCTCCTAATAGCTCTTATAAATGAGAAAGTTCATGTGAGTTATCAATATCTTCTTCCCATGCAGGAATACAAACTGTTCAATATCATTAAGTTCCTCAAAGTTAGTCCTTCTCGTCCACCCCCTCTATGGTTCACCAGAGTCCTTCACTTGGAGATCAAACTTTCTGTTCAGCTCTGGTTATTTCAGGAGGAAAGTTTGAAAGTCCCCTGTTTCACTGAAAGTTCATCTTTTCCCCTGAAAGAGGATGTTTAGTTTTACTGTATAGTTGATTCTCAGTTGTAAACCAAGATATTTTGCTTTCCAGAATATCATATTCCAATCCCTACGAGTCCTTAATATAGATGCTGCCAGATCCTGTGTAATCCTGACTATGGAGCCTTGGTAGTTGAATTGTTTGTTTCTGGCAGCTTTTAGGATTTTCTCTTTGATTTGGGAATTTTGGAATTTGGCTATAATATTCCTGGAAGTTTTTCTTTTGGGATCTCTTTCAGGAGGTGACCAGTGAATTCTCTCGATTTCTATTTTACCCTCTGCTTCTAGGATCTCAGGGCAATTTTGTTGTATTATTTCTTGAGAAATGAAGTCTAGGCTCTTTTCCTGGTTGTGACTTTCAGGTAGCCCAATAATTTTCAGATTATTTCTTCTGGATCTGTTTTCGAGGTCAGTTATTTTCCCAATGAGGTATTTCATATTTTCTTCTAATTTTTGTCTTTTTTGGAAGTTTTATTTCTTCCTGATTTCTTTCAAAAGTCATCAGCTTCCTTTAGTTCCATTCTGCATTTGAAGGAGTTATTTTCTTTAGAGAGTTTTTTTTATCTCCTTTTCCAGCTGGCCAATTCTTTTTAAGGTATTCTTCTCCTCATTTGCCTTTTGTTTTGCTTTTTCCATTAGGCCTAAACTGGTTTTTGACATATTATTTTCTTCACTATTTTTTTGTATTTCTTTCACCAAGTTGTTGATTTGGTTTTCCTGATTTATCTGCATTGCTTTCATTTCTCCTCCCAATTTTTCCTCCACCTCCCTTAATTGCTTTTCAAAGTCTTTTTTGAACTCATCCATAGTCTGAGACCATTTTCTATTTCTCTTGGAGGTTTTGGATATGGAAGTTTTGATTTTGTCATCATCTGAGTATGTGTTTTGATATTCCATGAGACTAACATAATTCTTTATGGTCAGATTCTTCTTTTTTCTGTTGTTTACTCATTTCCTCTTCCCAAGACTAATTTACAGCACTTTCAAGGCTTTGGGTTGTTTTTTTAGGGGGGGGGCACCTCATTGGGACCTTTATTCCTCCAAGGTTTTATGCTTTCTTGCCTGTGCTTTGATAGGTAAATGACCACAACACTACCCTCTGCCTGGAGCTGTAAGGAGGAGCCCTGCTGGGCTATCTTAGTATGGAAGCCCAGACTACAACCTGGATCTGAATGTAGGCAAACAGCAGAGTCCTGCCCTCAGGGAGAGCAGAGATACTTCTGTCTTCTACCCTGGCCCTCTTACTGTCTATGGGCTCTGGAGGTGCAGGCTGGTTTCTCCCAATTCTCACTGCAGGTTCTGAGGCTGGTGCCCCACACTCCACATTCATTATGGTCTAGTAGAATTTTCTCCCCGCCCCTTTAAGCTGTTCCTGGGCTGTAATGCAACCAGGACTTTTTCTAACCCCCAGTTCTGGTGAAACACACATTTCCTACAGAACTTCTAAGTTATCTTGGACTGGAAAAATGTATCACTCAATTTTTCTCTTGGTTCTGCCCCTCTAAATTTTGGCTAGAAGCATAATTTGATAGCTTTTGGAGTTCTCTGGGGAAGGAGTTCCCAGGAAATGCTACCTTCATGCTGCCATCTTGGCTCTGCCCCCTCTAGCAGACTCTTCTAAGGTCCTTTTACCTTAAAAATCCATCCTATCCCCACTTCTTTCTGTATACAGTAGGTTGGGATTTAGGAAGTGTCCTTGAACACTATTTTTGGGGGTTTCTGTGTGTAAACATTTGTCTTAGTCATATACTTTTTGATGTTGCCATTATTACTCCCAGCTTTGTGTGCAAGTGAAATTCTTTCCCCAGTTCCATCAATCTGGAAGAAAAGAGAGGAGGGGAGGCATTACTGAAGAATAGCAGCTTGCTTTTATAGTTCAAGGAGAGGTAACTGATTCTCATACAGTCTCTATATATGTATCAGTCTCTGAAGTTCTCTGTATCCTATCAGTTACCTCCAAACAGTGGTCCAAAATCTGTAATCTGTTTGATTATGATGGCAATACCTTTTTCAAACTTTTCTATTATTCCTCAAAACTTCCATGACACCACTTTGCTTGGCCCCTCTAAGAACCCCATATTTAATTTTTTTAATATTTTATTTTATTTTTCCAGTGTTTTTATAGCTTGTATTAGAAAATATAAAACATTGCATAAGGTCCCTATTTTTTTAAGGAGGTTTCCTGACTTCAGGCTTGGCACTTTATCCACCCTATCAACTAGTTGCCCACACATTCTGAGATCCAAGTTACAGTGACATTGGCCTCCTTTCTATTCTTCACACAAGACTCTCCGTCCTCTTATCTCTGTGAATTTTTACTCCTCTCAATCCTCACACTCTCTTTTTCCTCATCTTTACCTCCCCACTAAAAATCTTACCACCTTTTATGAGATGTCTTTACCAATCTCCCTCAAGGTCAATACTTTCCCTCTATTGAATATCTTCAGTTTATCCTCTGTATATTTTGTTGTACATGGTTATTTGCATGTTAGACTGTGAATTCCATGAAAGAAGTGACTTCCTTTTGCCTTTACACAGAACCTGGCAGATAATGGGAGCTTAATTTATTTATTGGTTTTATGGGGACCTGCTCAATTAGATCCAGAATTAACAATGATGCCACACTCTATAAACTCCTCAGATTAATGAGGGAATGCTTCATCTTTGATCCCCTGATCTACCCCTTCACTTTTAGGGTTATAGAAATGATTATAGGCAGTTAATCTCATTTCTTTTCAAATCAATTTAATGAATGGTTATTAAGTGATTACTATGTGCCACTCTTTAGAGGAAAAATTATTTATTGAGGAAAATAGCTTGAAGTATTATACCAAGATGCTGTAAATATTTTAAAATAATATCAAATTAATCCATAGAATAGATTACATAGAGATAAAATGATCAAAAAAGTTCTATTTTTAGTTTATTTTGGCTACTGTTAGAAGTCTAAAAGTTGATTTTTTAAAAGAAAGAATTATTCTAAAAACTTTTTAAATGCTCAGCTCTTGCAGTCATTGGGCCAGGCTTCATTCTTTGGGTAAACTCCCCTGAAATTCATCATCTGCTGCACTATTGTTTAGTTTCTGGCACTTGTTAGATACCAAAAATACATGAGGATGTGAAAAAAACTTCCTTTATCACATATTAAACTGAGATGTAACCAAGGATCAGATTTCTGGGTAAGGTACAATACAATGTAATATAATACAATACAGCATAATGTGATTTTATTAAGTATCTACTATGTATCAGGCACTGTACCATGTGTGGTGATTACAAATAAGAAAAAGATATACAATCTCTTCCCTCAAGGACTCTATAATGTAGTAAAGAAAGCCAAAACCCCAAAGGACACTTTGGACAGGGGTATGATGATGGTGGAATCTGTTACAAGGAGGGTAGAGGAAAATGAAGAATTGACTAGGCTTCTGAGATTTCTTTAAATAGAAGTTTAGAGAAGAGGGTTTTTTTTTTTTTTGCTTTTCCATCAAGCCCTCCAATCAGAAAAACAGAGGCAACTGAGGGTACTAATGAGGTGTGAGTACCATAACTGATGAAATCTCCTGATGATGAACTTTTTCTTAGGGGGAAATAAGAGGGATAAGGGAAGGTGGAGAAACAATGATATAGAGTTAAATCCAAGGAGTGCAGTTAGTGGAAAATACCCCAGCTAATGACAAAACATGAAACCAGAAGAAATAAAGCTGAAGAGAGCACTAATTTCCATCGGAAAGAAAGCTAAAATTGGGGAAATAGCATTCCTAATGGGACAAAATTCAAACTATTAATGTTTCAATGAGATCTTCCAGAGATCAATATTTGTATAATTTTTATTGTGATATGATCAATATCCCCTTCTATAATATCCTTTCTCTTCTTCACTTAGATAATCTAAGGGTTTTTACTTGGTAAATGAGGTAAGGACAAATCTGTAAAAATTTGTAAGAGGCATGGAGTGGGATGGCATAAGGTTGAAAAGGATAATGTTTTTGTGGCACAGTGTGGATAGAGCACTGAGTGAGGAATCAGGAGGATTCATCTTCATGAGTTCAAATCTGAACTCAGACACTTATTAGCTATGTGATCTTGGGCAAGTCACTTAAACCTGTTTGCCTCAGTTTCTTCATCTGTAAAATGAACTGGAGAAGGAAATGGCAAATCACTCTAGTATCTTTGCCAAGAAAACCCTTAATGGGGTCACAAAGAATTGAATACAAGTGAAATGGTGCAGTGGAGGGAGATGGTAAATTTGAGAAGAGCTGGGAATGATAACTTGATTTGTACACACATTGTGATTGATTGATTGATTGATAATACCTTGAGCCTGCCCAGAAATATTTTATAATTGTTTTAGAAATAGACTATTCTCTATTCTCCATCAATTAGGAAGATAGGGTTCCATGCTCTTTATGGTATCTTTACCATAAAGGGAGTTTGTTGATTATGCTTTTATAATGGAATCAGTGTTCCCTAGTTCAGAAATAACTTCCAGGACCTGAGTTCTTATTATTTCAAACTCTTCTGGTAGATCTAATCTGGAATGGAAAGTACTTACCCATCTAGACACAGGTTTCTTCCAAAGTTTCTTAGGAAATACTTGTCTCTTATTAGCAAAACATGAAATAATGTATTTGTCAAGGTGACCTTATGTAGAGCTCAAGTTTACAAAGATAAATAGGATCCTTTTCTTGCCTTGCAGGAGTTTACAATTATAAATCATTATTTTACAAATGCATACCATGATCAAAGTTACAAAAGTTCTAATGGTCACAAGATAACTCTATAGGAACAGCTGAGCCAAAATGTATCCCTGAGGATTTGGTTGCTAGTTTACTATATGTACTAAACCTGGTAAGAAGCAGCAGAGATTGTTACCTTGAACTTATTTATTTGAGGAGCTATTTGTTTATTTCTTGTACTGGCTAAATAAAATATTAATTTTCTCTGATTAAAAATGAGTAAGGGTCAATTCAGAACATCAAATGGCATGTATGTGTCCTTTAAGATTATTATGTTTGGGCGGCTGGGTGGAGCAGTAGATAGAGCACCGACCCTGGAATCAGGAGTACCTGGGTTCAAATCCAGTCTCAGACACTTGATAATTACTTGGCTGTGTGGCCTTGGGCAAGACACTTAACCCCATTTGCCTTGCAAAAACCTAAAAAAAAAAAAGGATGATTATGTTTATTCACCATCAGTTTTTTAAATAGGTTTATCATTCTATGCCTGGAAAATATTTACTTGGTTTAGTGAAGACAATGCATGTTCTATATCATTAAATAAACATTGCCATTTGCTCATTAAACTCATGATTAAGAATAGAAACTGCTCTCAAAACTCCATCAAATATTTCTTAAGAGACTGAGAAAAGCAAATCTTATTCAATACCTACTTAATCTTTTATTCCAGAGCATTGATTAGATTGAATAAAGATATTTTAAGTAGAAGAAATCAAGTAAATTTAGCCACAGTCCCTATTGAATGTTATCTGTTGAGATGTATACAGGGTTACCATTTTGAGACTTGAACCCTTTAAACTATTTTGAGCTCAAAAAGACTTCCCTTTTATGTCTGCCACTTTTGTGGGTTTTTAAAAATAAAGATATAGTTAAGATAAAAAATATTTAATATGACAGAGTAAGTTTGAATATTTCTCCTATGAAAAACTAAGTCAACAACAGTTTCAAAGAGCTCCCCGTGTCTCTCTCTGTGTCTGCTTCAGAATCTCTTTTCACTCCCTTTCAGGTCAAGTCAATGGAAAATGGTGAAGAAAAATTTCAGAGGGGTGGATGACCTGCTCCTTCATGTTAGTCATTTGCAGAGTCCCAGTGGAGCTCCCCACAGCTACAGGAAGTGAAGAGACTTAATTCCCATAGGCTTCTGCAGCTGTGGGGTTTGGAAAGGCCACATTCCTGGACCTCCATTCAATTATCCTGACCAACAAAACCCCAAACATCAGGGTTTTCTTTTTTTAAAGTAAGGTTCTGACTCTTCACCTCCTAAAGGACACTTTAGGACACTAAAAACAACATTTGCTGTTGTATGCTCCCACCTATTTTAAGAGTCAAAAAACTGTCCCCAGGTAAACAGGCAAGAGACCATTCTTCTTTAGCAGCTACAGTAAATAATTAGCATAATGAAAATAAGTATAAGAGAAATAATATTAAAATGGAAGAAGGCCAAGATTTACACATTCTTGCTGTTTGCTATTTCCTGCTGGTAAAGTTCATAACTCTTGGGATTTTAAACATACTTGATAAAAATTCTTATTAATTATGCATGAAAAACGTTTACTAGTTAGAGAAGCCACAAAGCCTAGAGTTATAAATAGTAAGCAATCCTATATTTTAAAAGTACTTCTAGTTTCTAATACTGAATTAATAGGTCAAAGTATGTTGACTGTTGTTCTTAAATAAGCCAAGCTGGCTTCAAGAGCTTTCAAGAGAAGCAAAGATTTTAAGTAAAAAAAAAACAACACAAGATTGAGACCCACTTTTATTTTGACTCTTAAAACCATCACATTTCTCTTTTACACTTCAGAGCTCAAATACAAAACGATTCAGAGCCTTCATGGGAGAGTCAAGGTTTCGTCTTTGGAAGGCACATTAACTCTTCTAGGTCACTAGGTACCATTAAGTAAATTACCATTCCCTGAGCATTAAATACTACCCTTGGGGTCTGAAAAAGTTCTCCCAAAGAATGACTATATCTCTGAAGAGCTACGGTCCACTTTTGGAAAAATCAGTTCTAATACTAATATAATTCCTGAGTATTAATGATTCTAATTGCAACAATGCCTTTAACAAGTGTTTGCAGTGGGGCAGCTAGGTGGTGCAGTGGATAGAGCACTGGCCCTGGAGTCAGGAGGACATGAGTTCAAATTTGACTTCAGACACTTAATAATTACTTAGCTGTGTGACCTTGGGCAAGTCACTTAACCCCACTGCCTTTCAAAAAACAAAAACAAAGAAACTCAAGTGTTTGCAGGATGGTATTCTGCATCAAGTGATCAGTAGTCATTGGGAAGAAGAGTTTTAACCCAAATGGGTAGCTTACTGTAGATTCCTAATTTAAGATGAGGATATTCATTCAGATATAAAAAATGATGGCTTGTAGAGAGAACCAAGTGTACTTGTTAACTCCATGGAAAATCCTAACGTATATTGTTCATTTAAAAAAATCTTTTTTGCCACCACTTGTTTTGTATGTTTATTGGAAGAAGTGATGGGAAAAGAAGAAAAGAAGGAAGATGCATAAATAGTGACAAGAGGAGAAAAGAGGACTGGAAGTCAGAGAGAAAGCAAAAATAAGAAAGAGTAGAAAATAAAGAGCTTGAGGTAAAGCCTAGAGAGGGTGATGGGAGAAGAATCATCAATCAACATATTTATTAAGTATTTCCTGTGTACTAAAAGTGGGAATACAAAGAAAATACAAAAACCTGATCAGAGTTAGATATAAGGGATTATTCCTTTAGGACAGAGCAAAGACTGTCCTGACCCCTTCACCCACACTTCAGTGATATACCTCCTCCCTGCTTCTGACAATGATGGGCAGACAGTTAGCTACAGTAAAAAATCAATGTTTGCTTTTCTTTCTTAAACATGTCTGCCAATCAGCTTCTAGATGAAAATGACTACTTCCCTGCCTTGGGTTACTTTGTGATTAAAATGACTGCTTCCCTGTCTTAAGTTATTTTGTGATATACACATATAAACTTTGTGATTATAGTCAAATGAGAGCCCATATTGGCAATACTTAATCCTGGTTGAATTGGATTGCTAGTAACTAACTGGATAGCAATCAGCCTTAGTGGTTATTGTTTCAGTAAGCCACCTGCATTGGCATTTTGGGATCCTTCCACAATCTGTAAACCAGCCTGGCACTCACTTCCCACATTACTTTTTTTCCTTTTAGTATTGAATGTTATTTTATTTTTTTCAAATTACATGCAAAGATAGTTTTTACCATTCATCTTTGGGTAAGTTTTTGAGTTTTACAGTTTTCTACCTCCCTCCCTTTCCTTCCCCCAGGTTAGTGAATAATCTGATATAAATTAAACATGTACAATCATGTTTAACATATTTCCATATTAGTCATGTTGTATAAGAAGAATTAGAACTTAAGAGGGGGAAAAACATGAGAAAGGAAAAATAACATAAAACAAGTCGTAAAAAGTGAAAACAATATTCTATAATCTACATTCAGACTCCATAGTTTTTTCCTCTGGATGAGAATGTCATTTCTCATCACAAGTCTTGTAGAATTGTCCTTGATCAATGAACCACTACTGAGAGGAGCTAAGCCCAATATAGTTGATCATCACACAATGTTACTGTTAACCTACATAACTTTCTTATCCACAAATTAGAAAAATCAGGTCCAGGATCATTGGAATTTCTTCAATCCTGCAATGTTTTCCATATCCTAGAAACTCAGCTTTGGAGACTCAAAAGAGCCTGATTACATTTTCTCCCAAGTAAACTCTGGGGACTTTCATAGAATTATAAATTTAAAGAAGGGTTAGGAAATTTTTTTCCTGACAAGGACTGTTTAGATATTTATAATGTCATTCAAGGGCCATATAAAATTATCAATTTAAAAATTGGTCTGCAATATTTCATCAAATATTTAATTAATTCATTCCCTAAAATGTTCCTAGATTTATTGAATTTTGAGTCCAGCCTGCAGTTGCCTTGGCAGCATAAGACAAAATGATTTTGAGGGCCTTGTACAGTTAGCTGACCAGATATCACTGGCTCCTGATTTAGAGATAGAAGGGGCATACAGATCATCTGGTACAGTATCCTCATTTTACAGTTGAGGGACTGATGCTCAGAGATGCTGATTTGCCTAAAGTCATGGATCTAAATGGCAGTCAGAGTTGTAACTAGTTATTTTTGCACCCAGCAGATTAAATAGTATACTTCACTTTAGGTGCAAGGGGAGGAAAGGAAATCTGACCTTTGATATGGAAGGAGGTTCCTGTGCTTCTAAATGGGGAGGAAACATAAGAGAGAAGGAATAAGTTACCCCTGCTCTGGAGGGCAAGGAGGAAGGACTCTAGAAAAAAGTTACTGCTTCCCAGAGTAGAGGGGGTGAGTGCAAAGTGTACCCTGGGGTAGTGTTATAAGTGTCTTCTAAACTTCCTACTTGGAATGAAATCCCAGTGACCCCATCCTTATTTTAGCTTTGGACAGAGTTGGAGTAGAAAATCAGATCTGTTGAGTCTAGAACCAGTGGTCATTCTACATACTGTTTTAGGAATTATGGAAATCAGTGGCAGACAACTGGAAAAGAACTCATTTCTATTTAAATGGATATTTAGACTGATTGGAAAGTCACAGAAATACAGACCCAGAGATCTCACCCTGAATGAGACTTTGGAGCTCATCTAGTCAAATCCCTTAATTTTGCAGATGAGGAAACTGAGGTCCAAGGAAATTAATTGACTTGCCCAAATTCATACAGTTTTTTATATAAATAAATCATTTTTATTTTGGGCATACTAGTCTTTGAATCATACACATTAATCTTGAGAGGCACATGTAGAAATTTTTAACTTGAGTCATGTCTTAAATCATTAGTTTCAGAATAGCAGTTTTATTCTGGGATCAGAGATTCTAAAAAGAAAATGGAATTAAAGTATCAGAGGAAAGCAGAAATATTTTTCATATTTTATTATATATTATTATTTAAGAAATATTTTATTTATATTTCCAACAACATACAATGGCAGTTTTTAGCAATTTTTTTTCAAGGCTTGGAGATTTACAATTTTTCTCCTCCTTTCTTTCCCTCCCCCCACCCCCCAGAAAGCAATTTGTCAGTCTTTACATTGTTTCCATGTTGTACATTGATCCAAATTGAGAGAAATCATATCCTTAAGGAAGAAACATAAAGTATAAGAGATAACAAGATCAGACAATAAGATATTAGTTTTTTTTTCCTAAATGAAAGGGAATAGTCTTTGGACTTTGTTCAAACTCCACAGTTCTTTATCTGAATACAGATGGTATTCTCCATTGCAGATAGCCCAAAATTGTCCCTGATTGTTGCACTGATGGCATGAGCAAGTCCATCATGTTGCTGTTAGGGTGTACAGTGTTTTTCTGGTTCTGCTCATCTCACTCAGCATCAGTTCATGCAAATCCCTCTAGGTTTCCCTGAATTCCCATTGCTTCTGGTTTCTAATACAATAGTGTTCCATGACATACATATACCACAGTTTGCTAAGCCATTCCCCAATTAAGGACATTTACTTGATTTCCAATTCTTTGCCACCACAAACAAGGCTGCTATGAATATTTTTGTACAAGTGACGTTTTTACCCTTTTCCATCATTTCTTCATGGTATAGACCCAGTAGTGGTATGGCTGGATCAAAGGATATGCACATTTTTGTTGCCCTTTGGGCATAGTTCCAGATTGCTCTCCAGAAAGGCTGAATGAGTTCACAGCTCCACCAACAATGTAATAGTGTCCCAGATTTTCCACATCCCTTCCAACAATGATCGTTATCCTTTCTGGTCATATTGGCCAGTCTGAGAGGTGTGAGGTGGTACCTCAGAGAAGCTTTAATTTGCATTCATTTCTCTAATAAGTAATGATTTAGAGCAATTTTTCATATGACTGTGGATTGCTCAGAAAGCACTTTGATATAAGCTTTATATTCATTACCATGTTAAACATGGATCAAAATTGAACCCCAAATTCACACAATTATTAAGTGGCAAGGTAGTTTATGGTCATCCAGAATTGGCCAGACCCTTATCAAAGTATTACAATTAGTGGAGGACTTTGTATTTGATGATATTTCTTCTTTATTATAATTTGTTTTTAGTTTTTGCAAGGCATTGGGGTTAAGTGACTTGCCCAAGATCACATAGCTAGTAATTATTTATTGTCTGAAGCTGCATTTGAACTCAGGTCCTTCTGACTCCAGGTCGGGTGCTTGATCCCCTATACAAACTAGCTGCTCCTTGTCCTTCAATCTTGAAGAAGACATCAGGGAGGTGATGCCATGACAAACAGATGAATTGGATTTCAGTGAGGGGGCAGTGCTAAGTCACCAGATGCACTTTCTCCTCCAGAGCCATCTGACCATCAGAGCCAGTGACCAGACATAGATCAGGATGACTGGAGATGTCCCTGAATGTGAAGTAGTCAGGGTTAGTGACTTGCCCAGATCACATAGCTGGTAAGTATCAAATGTCTGAGGTCACATTTGAACTCAGGTCCTCCTGAGGTAGGTGATGTAGTGGATAAGCACCAATCTTTTAGTTAGAAAACCTGAGTTTAAAATTCTGTATTTTATATTAGGCCTCACCATGCTATAAGGGAATTAGGAACTTGCTATGTGGTTGTGGGCAAAGGGTGTTTTGCTTCTTTGGATCTCTTCTTTATCTGTTTTTGAGAATATTAGTATATTTGCACTATTTATAGGATTAGAGTAAGGAAAGCACTTAAGATACTTTAAAGAGATATATAAATATGAGTTCTTCTTAGCAGTGCACAATAGAAAGTATTTAAAGGATATGAGAAAGGGTAACTAGGTGGCACAGAGAATAAAAGTAGATTAAAAACTGGTCTTGGTGTCAAGAGAACCACAGTTCAAATCCAGTCTCAGAAACTTACTAACTGTGTGACCCTGGGCAAGTCACTTAACACTGATTGCCTTAAAAAAAGTTAGGAGATAGAATTATTAGGAAAGGTTAAAAGAAATGAAAATAGCTTGGGAAAAAGAAAAGCTAAGGGGATTTATTAATGTCAGCATTATTATAAAAGTAAACCTGAGGAATCACCCACACTCAGCTCTCAATTGGAGGAAATGGGCTTAATTAGCAGCAAATTTGGTTTGGAATACTTAGAGAACTAACATCTTAACTATCATTCAGAGAGCTTAAACATCTTTGAAAATGCTTAAAAGTCAGAGAGATAATATTTCCCCTTATTTGGCATTGCCCCGATTTAGAGATAAAAGCTCTAGAGCTACCTGATGCAGAAGGATGGACAAGATGACCTCTTGAGGTTCATTCTAGCTCCATTCCTAAAATCAGAAAGCAATTCCCTTCCCTATGGCCCATAGGAGCAGTGTGGTGCAATGAGAAGGCTATTGAACTGGAGTCAGGAAAAAACCAGTATTGATAGTCAAGCTTTGGATATTTGCTAGTTGTATGATACTAGACAAATCATTTAACTTTTCAGATCTTGGACTGACTGCTCATAGAGCTGCTATAAAGCAGATGACTCATCAATCAATAAATATTTATTTATTAAGTGTCTACTATGTACCAGACACTAAACTAAGTTCTAACAATACAAAAATAGGCAAAGCCCTTAAGGAAGTTATGGTCTAATGAGAGACACCATGCAAAAAAATATAGATATAGAGATAGAGATAGAGATGATAGAGATAGAGATAGATATAGATATAGACACCATGAAGATATATATAGATAGATAGAGACACCATGCAAAAAATAGATACATAGATAGACATCATATAAAAATAGATATATAGTCACTGTGCAAAAATATAGATATAGATATATGCATATATATGCATAGACATCATTAAAATATATAGATAGATATAGAACCATAGATAGATATAGAACTATAGACACAATGCAGAAAAATATAGATTAAATAACTAGTTGGATGAATGTAGCTATAGATACCATGCAAAATGAGTAGATAGCAATATAGTTATCTATCTATCTATCTATAATATATATATTTTTTGCATATGTATCCCCCATTAGATCATAGATCTATTCATCTAGCTATATCTATATTCTTTTTTGCATGGTTTCTCCTTCATTAGATCACAAGGTCCTTAAGTATTTTGACTATTTTTGAATGTTTTATATATATATATATGTATGTATATACACATATGTATGTATGTGTATGTAATGCATATTTACAAAGCAAGTTATATACAGAATAAATAAGAAATGATTAAGCAAAGGAAGACACTAGAATTAAAAGGGATTGGGGAGGCTTCCAGCAGGAGATGGGATTTTAGTAGATTTTAGTTAAAGGAAACTAGGGAGATCATAGGCAGAATGGATATTGAGGAAGAATTCCAGGCATGGGGGACAGTCAGAGAAAATGCCCAGAGATAAGAGATTCATTGTCTTGTTTATTGATGAGTCAGGAGGTCAATGTAACTGAATCAAGAACTATGTGTTGGGAAGTAAAGAATGAAAGGAACTGTGTTGCTATGAAACAGGTATTCTGGAAGAGCCAGTGAAATGGTTGAGTGCTGTTTGGTTTTGAACTTTGAGGTGGGAGGTACGAGGGGGATAGGAATAAGGAATTGATTAATTGTTTAATCCTAAATGGAGATGATAATATTTGTATTAACTTCCTATCAGGGCTTTTGTAAAGAAAATTCTTTATAACCTAAAAGTGATAAAGCAATACAAGATTTTACAACCTAACTGGGTGAAGGGCAGTTAGGTGAAGCAGTGGATAGAATGCAGGATCTAGAGTCAGGAACTCTAGCTTCAGGCTTTTACAGTTTGTGACTGTGGGCAAGTCACTTAAACCTGTTTGCCTCAGTTTCCTCAACTGTAAAATGAACAGTGGCTAACTACTCCATGTCTTTGCCAAGAAAACCCCAAATAAGATCAGAAGAGTCAGACATGACTGAAAATGACTGAACAACAAGAGTAAAAGCTGGGTGGATCAAGGGATAGATAGCATGAACAAGTAGTCTGAAGTAGAGCAATCATGCTACATCTTTTATCTGAATCACAGAGGCAGGATGTCCTAAATTCTGATAAAATAAATGATATTTACTTAAAACTATTATTAAGCAATGAGTTGACAATACAAAAGAAATAACAACATAATTTTCTCAACATCTCTCCATATTCAGAAAGAGACAAAGAATAAAGGCAAGTTAATCATTGTGGGCTTTTTAAAAAATTGCTTGTTAAATTAATATAATACAATGGTGTCAAACTCAAAAGAAACAGAGGCCACTGAAACATAAGGATCTTTGGGGGTTGCATATTGAGTCAGAAAACCACATGTTAACATTGGGTCCTATTGTATTTTTATTTGTTTTGCTAAATATTTCCCAATTACTTATTAATCTGGTTCCTCTATACTAGGGAGTGTTCCTATTCAGTGTGAGTTTGATATTTCAGATCTGGTGTATATGATCGATTTTGATGAACTGATGGAAAAAGAAAAGGGTTTTTCAATATGAGTCTTCTAAATTTAGACTTCTCATGGCCTCCTTACAAACCAGATATTATTTATCTGGGTTTTAGGTCTATATAAGCAATTCTCCCCCTTGGTGTATTAAGGAGACCTTAATTGTGGAAACATTGAAGCAAATGTCGGAACAATTTAAAATACTTTCTCTTAAGTATCTTCCGTATAAACATATACATTAACATGATTGAATTCTGGACTCCTACATTCACAGGAAAAGTTGTTGTTTTTTTAATGGGACTATCTTATTGTTTGTTAACAAATACAAACTGCTCTATAGTCCCCCAATAGTATTGGTGCTCTTTGGGCAAGATCTACATATGTGGAAAGAAAAATCAACCTATTAGTAGAAGCTCCCCTATTCTTTTTTTTAATATAAAAAATGTTTATTTAAGTATTATTATAGTTAGCAGAACTAAAGGAAAGAAAGAGTACAGGCAGTTGGAGCACTTGGAAGCCATTGATCCATGAATAAGGAGATTAAGCAGCAGCGGTAGCAGTAGTGAAGTAAGCAGCACAAGGAGAGGTATAGTAGCATGAGAGGTTATTTGAAGGATCACACTCCCCCAGAGCAGGCTGGTTTTCCAAAGGAAAGAGCAGCTAAAGTTCCCTTATTCTTGATCAGCTTAAACTTCAATGGATCATATAAATTAAACTTCAGCAAGATAGAGCCCCATTTTTAAAACCATAATGTGGATTTTCCAGGAAAAGGGGAAAAGATTAGATAATAATTTAAGAAAATTAAAAGTATGATCATTTAGAGCCATAACTTTGGCAGATTCAGTTGAGCAAGTAGGAGTTGGAGGGAAGTATCACAAGGTTTGTTGGAGTCAGATCCAAAGGGCTTGCAAGAGCCAAATGCTAATTTTTCATGTGGGCATTTTCATCTCAGAGACTGGCAAATGCTTTGTTGCTGTGTTTGTCTAGAACTAAAGTAGTAATGAAGGAAAAAGTTAATAATGCAGATTAAATTTAAAAGGTCATAAGTACTTTCCTTCTCCCCCCCTCCCCAGAGAATTAATTAATATTTACTAGCTAATCTCAGGGAGAGGTCCATACCACCATGGGGGTCATCACACAGGACTGATCATCCCTAGGGCCACAGGTGGGGTTGTACTATAGGTATTTTGGGAGGAAAGAGTCACGAGTGAGTCAAGAACTGGAACAGGATCACTACAGGGAAGAATAGGAGCACTAGAAGGATGAGCTAGGAGAATTTTACCCTACCCCACCATGTTACCCTGTAGAAAAATTCTATCCACCTTATGATACTTATTGCTCTGAGAACATTCAATTTGTGGGAAGTTCAGACCTTCAGAAACCCAAGATTTTTATTTTAAAAATATTTATTTTAATTTTCTCTTATTGAGCCTAAATCTGTCTTTCTACAGCTTTTACCTATGGATCTTAGTTTTGCCCTTTAGGGATCAGGGCAAGCATTTGTAGAAGTCCCTGAAAACCCTCATAAGTTTAATATCAATCCAATTCAATCCAATTAGTATTTATTAAATACCTGTGCTGGACATACAATTAATAAAAAGAAAGATCATCCCTACCCTTGGGGATTTTACAATCCAATGGGAGGAAACAATATACAAAAGGAAGCCAAAAGTGGGGTGAGGGGTTGAGGATGGGAGGCACAGCAAAGTAATCCAGAAAGTCCAGTTTCTGCCCTCTGTAAAGGAAGGCATTGGGAGGTGTTTGGTATTCTACCTCCATCCCCCCCCACCCTAGAGGGAGAGAAGGCTGAGGGAGGTGGCATCAATCAAGATGAGACAGAAACTCCCTTTACTGATGCAGGTCTGAGCATTCTCTGTACTGGAAATACAAGACAAAAATGAAATCTAATTCCTCTGAAACTTAAATTCTATTGGGGTGGAGAGTGGTAGGGAGAGCAGGATATGGTACAAGAAAAATTCAGGAATGGCATCAAGCCAAGGTCTGATGATAATCTAAAGACCAATTATTAAAGTGTAATGAGGTACACTGCCAGAAGAGCCAACACTGGACACTGATTTTTTTTTCTGTATCAATGTATCAAAAATTCCTACTAATCATTTGTATAGCTGAGAAGGGAGTAGCAACAAAGAGGAAATCAGTGATCTCTGAACTAGTGAAGTAAATTAAAGCATTCCTGCTATATTTATACATATTTACTTCATATCACTAAAGTCCTCAATATATTTAATTCACTATGAACTTAAAACAAAAATTCAAAATATAAATGAACACATAGGCTTTCTACAAAAAGTTGGTGATAGAGTTCCTTGGAACTTGGAGAAAGAAACCCCAAGGAAATCTTGTGAACATGGTGGAAAGGTTTTTTAAGTAAAGGGAACTGGCACATCATGTCCAAAGTAAGTTCAGCAATTTTCCCAGCTTGTTGAATGGTGGGAACTTAGCTTTTTCAGGGAATAACTATGTTATTTTTAACATTTTTATTATACAATTTGTCACAGGCTGTCTCAAGAGAATATCAACAATCAGTTTCAAACAGAATCTTTTCTTTTTTACCACAAACACTTCTCTACATGTGATTTGGAACATCTGGCCAGCTCAAGTGTTCACCCCATGCCAGGATGATGCTGGCATTTCCATGTTACTGACTTAAAAATTCATGGTCCTACCCCTCATGCTTTAAGTAAAGTCGGGCAAAGCAAAGGTGCCATCTTTACATTTACCCAGCCTGTATCTTGGTTCCATGTTTATTCTCAAGGAAAGATGCTGACAATTAGAGCATGAAGAGGGAGTAGGGGACTAGAGTCTCATGGCCACATTCCTTGAATTGTTCTGATTTGTGATTTATATAGACATCATAGTACTAAAGGTTAGATATAAAAAATCTGGGCCTGGAAGAAAAAAACCTAACAGGAACCATGAAAAGAGGCATTCATAATAAATATCTTACATAAATTAAAAAAAATTGTGCAAGGCAAAATAGTCACACAGCTAAGAAAGTATTAAGTTTGGGGACTGAATTTGAATTCAGGTCCTCCTGATTTCAGGGCCAGTGCACTACCAAGCTGTCCCTATTTTTGAAAAGAAGTCAAAACCCTACTCTCCCTTTCTCTTTGCTTTGTTGTATTTTGAATATCTGTACATTATGGGAAAAGGAGACTTATTATTGAGAAAAGAATAAAGAGAAAATGAACTTATGCTGTTTGTGAGAAATCCAAGATGATGTCAGACTCTAAAAATAATATTCAGATGAAATAAGAAAATTAATAATTACTTTGAATGCATGGGGTTAAATATTACTTCATGCAAAAAAAAATTGGAGGCTTTAATGGATTGTAAACTCAATAGAGTCAACAGTATGCCCCAAAATAAGTTAAGATGCACTATGAGATGTTCTGGTATGCTAAACTATGGATGCAATAGACTCAATATTCTTCCCCATAGGTAAAGTGTACTGTTTACTGTGTCCATTTCTGGGCACCATATTTTCAAAGAACATTGATAAAGTGGAAGAGGTCTTCAAGATGACAAGAGGACAGTAAACCATGGATATGAGGTTAACTGGGAAAAAACAAGGTTGCTTAGTCTAGAGAAGAGAAATGTAGAAGGACTTGATAGCTGTCTTCAAGTTTCTGAAATGCCATCCTGTGAACATTAGACTTGTTTGGTTTGTTTCAGAGAGTAGACATAGCAGTATTGGGTGGAAGTTTTAAAAAGAGGGAAAGACATGAACTCCACATAATGCAAAATTTCCTAACAATTATAACTATTCTAAAATGGAACTGGATATTTGGGGGGAGAATAATAATAATAATAATAATAATAATAACAACAACATTTATGCAGTACTTTAAGATTTGCAAAATGTATTACAAAAATAATTTCATTTTTACCCTCACAATTTCCTGGGAGGTAGGTACTTTTATTATCCCTGCTTTAAAGTTAAGAAGTTAAATGGCCAGATGCACACAGCCAGCAAAGACCAGAACCTAGGTCTGAATTCAGGTCTTTCTGATTCCAGGTCCATCATTCTATCTATCGTTCTTGGAGGTCGTCAAACGAGGGTTAGATGGCTATTTGTTGATGATATGCTTGTTCAGGTACTCTTTGTAGTAGATGGCATCTGAGATCCATTCTAACTATGCGCTTCAAGAATTCCAAAACTCAAGTATAAATGTACATGTCTCTAAATTTATTTAGATATGTCCTGAGATGTTGCAATGGAATAATATTTTAAATGTAATACAAGAGTTGACATTTTAAAGAAATGGGAAGATCCCTTTGTAAAGTGAACCATCCATTGTTATTTATTATAGAATATTTGAATCTCAGTGTTGGAAGAGAGCTTAGGGATCATTTAATTTAGCCTGTCTCTTATATAACATACCAGTGATTCTTTAGAACTTTGTATGGCTATTTCCAATGAGGGAGAGCCTTAAGTTTTGTAAATTTAAGTATTTATGTTGCTTAGGCATTCTTAAATTGAAATATCCTTGTAGAACAGGTGGAAGGGAGTGCCACTGCCACTGATCAGCATGTTTGTTTTGTCTTTTCACCCTGTCCTCAATCACTCTCCTCATTCCACCTCAGCAATATTGTTGTATGATATATATAATGTGTGTGTGTGTGTGTGTGTGTGTGTGTGTGTGTGTGTGTGTGTTAATGTTAGATACCATATGATGGTATTTCAAATACTCTAATTGTTTGATCATTTCAGTCATGTCCTACTCTTCATGACCCCATTTGGGTTTTTTTGTTTGTTTTTTTGGCAAAGATATTGGAGTGGTTTGCCATTTCCTTTTCCAGTTCATATTATAGATGAGGAAACTGAGGCAAATAGGATTAAATGACTTGCCCAAGATCATATAGTCAGTAAATGGGTAAGGTAGATTTAGACTAAGGAAGATAGTCATCGTAGTCTAAGAGCAGCTTTCTAAATACTGTGCCACGTATATACTCATATTATAGACTACAAGTCTAAAATACCTCGATATTCACTGCATATCTAGGAGTATTTTTTCTTTTCTCAATAATATTTTTTTCACAATTAAATGTAAAAACAATTTTTAACATTTGTGTTTTTTAAATTTTACATTTCAAATGACTTCTCTTCTTTCTCCCATCCTTAAGATGGGTAGCAAATCAATATAGGTTATAATTATCTAGCAATATTTTCTTTTTTTTTTGAAAGGCAGTGGGGTTAAGTGACTTGCCCAAGGTCACAAACTAGGTAATTAGCCCCTCTAGCAATATTTTCAAACAAGGCTAAGTACATTCTTATTTTGGGGTCTCAGAAAATTTTTTTAAAAAAGAGAGAAATCCTTCATTCTAACAGAAACATGGGAGAACAGAATACATTTCCCTAAATTGGGGTTCTTAAACTTTTTGGCATCATGGGTTCCTTTGACCATCTACTGAATTAGTCCAGAGACTTTACCTATTTTTTTATACCCTTACATTTAAAAAAAAAATTTATTTTTTTAAATTTCATGCAAAAGTAGGCAATTGTGATTAAATGACTTGCCCAGAGTCGCCCAACTAAAAAGTGTCTGAGGTCACATTTGAACTCATATCCTGGTCTATCCACTGAACCAACTAGATTGCCCCACAGTGGTAGATTTCTAAATTCATTCTTTTTTTTTTTTAGGTTTTTTCAAGGCAAATGGGGTTAAGTGGCTTGCCCAAGGCCACACAGCTAGGTAATTATTAAGTGTCTGAGACAGGATTTGAACCCAGGTACTCCTGACTCCAGGGCTGGTGCTTTATCCACTGTGTTACCTAGCTGCCCCTAAATTCATTCTTTTGGAAGCTTTTGAGTTCATGTGCGTTACTTATGAATACCTAATGTTAATATGTGGTTTTCTAAGTGGCTTGCAGGGATCCTTACATATTGATGAGTGGCCCCAGGTTCTATTTGGGTTTGATACATCTGACCTAAAGTAATGAGAGTAAGGACTGCTCAGAATGACACAGTCAGTGTCAAGAACCCATATCTTCCTGGGCTCTAAGGTCAATTTCTTCATCCAGTAGACCAACTGACCTTTAAACCTAGCACTGTGGCATTCAAACTCATTCCTCCAAAGATAATGGAGAGAGTAGAATGAATCCCTGTTATATTTTTCAAATAATTTTATATGATTTTTTGACATAGGCTTGAGAAACAGCTTGTGGGATGAGAACCTTTAAAGAAGTATTTTGCTCTAAGTAATAATTTTTTCTTGGTAAGATTTAAATTCATTTTATTTATTTATTTGTTTGTTTGTTTGTTTGTTTATTTGGTTTTTGCAAGGCAATGGGTTTAAGTGATTTGCCCAAGGACACACAGCTAAGTAATTATTAAGTGTTTGAAGTTGGATTTGAACTCAGGTCTGACTTGACTCTAGGGCCATTGGTCTATCCACTGTGCTACCTTTCTGCCCCTTAAATTCATTTTTAAATGTAAATATAAAACTAGAAAAGAAAGAAAATTTCCCAATACACAGCAAAACAAGAGAGGATTCAATATAAAACAAGAAATCTCCACTTCAAGAAGCCTTTATACTATACTTAGTTTTCAAGGTTGCCCAGCTTCACTTACTTCCTGATTTTCTTTTCTTCTGGGCTATGTACTTTTTAGTTTATCAGGGTGGGGAAATTACTCCATTTATCTTTCTTAGGGGTCTAGTATTGTGATGCATGGGTGTAGTTCAATAATGAACCATGGAATTCTCCTGGTTTTCTTTTTAACTCTAGGGTTATGATCTTCTTTTAGGACAGAACATAATGTTTTTAAGGAAAACAGAAAGATGTAGTATTGTGTTGCAAAATAGTTATAAAAATATCTCCATTGCTTCCTGATTAGCTGCATAACAGTAGCCTCACATGTTCACAAGAGGAGTCCACAGTCCTTGAAATTACACAGTTGGTCATATAAAAAAAAGTACATGTCTATATACACACCTGATTCATAATACTACTTAGGACTAAAGATTCTGGCAAATGTTTTATTTTGGAAAGCATTTTTGTTTTGGATTGTTTCTATTTTTCAGAAATTCATACATCATTTTAGTCACAAGAGCTACTGGGTAAAACAGTGCCAAATGGTAAAAATAGGCTTAATTATTTTTAAACATTCTTTGGGGTCTGTCAGTTATAAGCACATGAAGAAACCATTTAATAGTAAGGGCTGAGAGCCTCAATATTTCCAAATATCAGTTAAAAATTAAAATTCCATTCTGTTTTTTGTGAAGCATTAGAATGAGAGAGAGAGAGAGAGAGAGAGAGAGAGAGAGAGAGAGAGAGAGAGAGAGAGAGAGAAGAAATACAGGATTTGCTTCCTTATACATTTCTGTCTCATTCTTAAAGGGAAAAGTAGCAAAGTACTTTTTAAGAACCATAAATGAAGAATAAATAAAACCCAGCAGACAGAATTATTTCCCTTTATAGTCTAAAGCACCAGCTGCAAAAGATCCAGATCTAGTCCTAGCTCCTGTGGCTATTTGCTAATCTCACAGGTATCAGCTGTCATCTCTATGATGTGTTGAAGGATACAGCTAAGATGTTAAACTAGCATTTGGCAACTCCAGTTACTGAGACTATTTTTCTGGGGGAGGGGAGATTTGTAGTAATTGCTCTTTTAAGTAAAAACAAGGCTGAACAAACTATTTTAAATTCCTTCTATAACAGAAATAAAAGTACTCTTAAATGTGGGACTTGGAAGTCAGAGGGAAGCAGATCAAATCAGTATTTTGGTTTTGAGTGTTAGACACAGGACATCAAAAAAAATTCCAATACTGAGACGATAATACAGATTCACCTCACTTTTGCACAGTCATAACTGATATTTATCTAGGTAGGACTTCAAGGTTTGTACAGCACTTTCTTAGCATTGAGCTAGGAAATGAAATTATTATTATTATTCTTGCTTTGTAGATAAGGAAAATGAGAATGAGTGAATGAATTGCAATGAGTGAATGAATTGCCCAGGGTCTCACCACTAGTAAGCATCAAAACAAGGATATGAATCCAAATCTCTTGATTTCAAGTCCAGCTTTCTTTTTTTGCTATGTCACAATGCCTGGCTATGTTGGTGAAAAAAAAAATAGACATATTCTTGAATGTTTTCCATGAATGGCTGTTTCATAGTATCTCATAATTTTCAATTTGGAAAGAATCTCAGTAACTATCTGATTAAACTCAAAAATTCCCTTCATAATACCTGACAAAATGGTTATATGATCTTTGCTTAAAAACATCTGTCAGGAGGGGGGAACCTACTATTTTCCAAACCAATCCATTTCACTTTCAGATAACTCTAATTGTAATAATTCTCCCACTCCCTTCCCAACTAAATCTAAATTATCTCTTCCATATATTACCTCTACTGCCACAATCTAGAGCCAAATAGAAATTTTGGTTAACAAAAGAACCCCAAAGTTTTGTCTTTTATTAGGCATAAGGACCAGAAACAGAGAAAGGCATTATAGGATTCATCCACTGATGCATCATTGCTTAGCTCTTATTTATGGGAACAGCATTTTAAAATCTTAAATGAGGCATACATAAAACTTAAACAGTTATTTTAATTTGATTGATGTCTTACAATGGTTCTCAATATTCATTTTTAACTATCTAAGAAACTTCCTTCCCTTACCAAGTAATTAGTATTATTATATAAATGACCATTTAATATAAGATGGGAGTACCTAGGATCATAGGATTTATAGTTGGAACTCTTAGAACCAGTTCCTCTGCTTCTAGAGGAATACAGTGAATTCTTTTTAAAAAAATAAATAATTTATAACACCTGCTTTTTGTAGATTGGGATTCCTGTATATCTGGCTTTCTTAAAGTGGGTCAAAACTGCTAGGTGGAAATCTAACTAGCTATAATTTCATTCATAAAGAATTATGACTACTGGCACCCAGCAGGAGAAGGAACCACAACATTGTATTCTCAGAGATTAGTCTGAAGCTGGTACTCCCTTTTTCATCTCTTATTCATATTTTAACTGATTATCTGGATGGAACTCACAGGTACAGTAAGCCTGATTCTCTTCAGTATCAGAGTGATGACATTTAGTCAAAAAATGAAGTGTTCATGGAAGTTGGGTTAGTAGTAATGAGAGAGTTCAGGTTAAGATGGCAATGTGAAAAAGGGATAAAGGAGTCCAACTTTCCCGTTTAGGCCCCGACAATGACCCAAGGTGGGGGCGGGGGGATGCACTAGGTTAAAAAAAATTAAAGAAATACAAATGGAAACATTACTAAAGTTTTTCATCCAGCCTAGGACTATACAAAATAGACAGTCAGGAGATATGAGTGATGGGAGAAAGATTCCACCAGAAAGTTAATGGGAGCTCATGTGAATTGGTCAAGAGCCTGCAACAGCAATCTAGACTGTTGAAATCTCATGGGGGGATGGAAGACCATAGCAGCATCCTGACTGGGGAAGTGGGGGGGGGGATGGAAAAGCACAGCAATACACTGACTAGGTCACTGAAATCTGGAAGCAGACAAAGCTAGGAAGTAGAAGATAGAAGCAGGAATTTAGGAGATAAGGACTAAATGGGTCCTGTCCACACCCCATACCAGAGAGTATATGAGCGAATGGAGTCTAGAACTGACAAAAAGACCCAAATAAGGAATTGAGGCTGGAGATGTCAACAATAAAAAAAATACACTAGCATGATGGAAAAATACGAGTCTGCCTTTGCTCAAAATGAAAACCCAGAAAAAGAGAACAATTCAATAACACTTATAAGTAGAGATTCAGGAAAAAACAGTGACTTGGCTGCAAGGAATTTAGTAGTATTTGGAAGAAATGAAATCAGGGATAAAAATGAAATAAGAACTGAAGGGTGGGAAGTTTTTTTGGGGGGAATGCATGCATGCATATATACATATGATAATAAGTTACTTTTTTTTTTAGGTTTTTTCAAGGCAATGGGGTTAAGTGGCTCGCCCAAGGCCACACGGCTAAGGTAATTATTAAGTGTCTGAGACTAGATTTGAACCCAGGTACTCCTTATTCCAAGGCTGGTGCTTTATCCACTATGCCACCTAGCTGCCCTGATAAATTACTTTTAATTAATCTACAGATTCACCTCACCTCATAAATAGATGAATCCTATAACTCCTTTCTCTGTTTCTGGTCCTTATGCCTAATAAAAGACAAATCTTTTGGGTTCTTTTGTAGGTAGATTAATCAAGTGTTTTACTCCTTAGAAATTATAAGAGGTAAAACAGAATGTGATGACTATAAGACAAGAAATATTAGAACAAATAAAAAATTGAAAGAATCAAATGTATGACAGTTGATATATACACACACATATATACATACAAGTGAATATATCTCCAAACTGAAAGGTTGCTCAAGAAGAGATAATTTAAGAATCACTGGATTTTCTGAAAACTATGATTCTTTCTCCATCCTCCTCAAAAGCCTGAATATCATAATTTAATAAAGTATAAATAAAAACTTCCCAGACTTGCTAGATATGAGAGTGCAAAGTGAAAAATAGAAAGAATTCATTATTCATTTTCTGAAATTCCAAAATAAAGTTCTAACAATGTCATAACCAAAATTCAAAGCTTTCAGGTATGTGTGTGTGTGTGTGTGTGTGTGTGTGTATGTGTGTGTGTGTGTATAGGCATACATATACACACATATTTGTATTTATAAAAGATAGATAGCAAACAATCAAAAAGGAATAAAGGTTCAAGGAGGTATAGTCAATGGCACATAAGACTTAGCAGCCAACAATATAAAGAAGAGACAGTCTCAGAATACTATTATCCTAAAGGCAAAAAGATAAAGGCTTGGAATTAAGTATTATTTAGCTTTCAAAACCGAGCATAATATTATAGTGGAAGAAGAGATGTTAATAAAATTCAAAAACATTCAAATTTTCCTAATGAAAAATGACACTGGAATCAGGAGAAACCCAGGTAGGTAAATAAATTTGAGCAACCGATAAGTCTAAAATCAAGTGTTTAGATTCTAATCAAGGGAGAGGTGACCATGACCTTTCAGAATTCAAATGTCTTTTTCAAGGGTTGAATCAGGAATTAATAAGACAGAGAAAATGGAGTTGGTTTTATTTTGTGTTTGGTAGTCTTAAAAGAGAAAAGAAAAGGGAAGGAAAAAGGGATACTTTAAGGGGGGAGAAAAGGTAGAGGAAATGGTGGAGGGAGAAAACACCAAACAAACTTAACTTTCTTCTGAACTGGACAAAAGTTGAACAGACACACACACACACACACACACACACACACACACATGAGTGTGCATGCACATATACTCAATTTTTGCCTTCCTGGATTTTTCCACCTTGCTCCTCTTATCCTCATTATAGTTAACCTATTCTCTTTCTCCTTCCTTTTCACCTCCCTCTAATGTGTGGTCTCTCCACTAGAATATAAATGCTTTGAGAAAAGGGACTATGTTTTTTTATTTTCTTATATTCCATCAGTTAGCACAATTTATGGCAATGTTTGCTCTTTTTCTTTCTTTTTTTTAATCAAATTAATCAAAGGTTTATCTATTGTATTGTCTTTTCATAAAACCAACTCTTAGTTTTATTTATTAGTTCAATAGTTTTCTTTTGATTCTATCAATTTCTCTTTTGATTTTCAGAATTTCTACTTTGGCATTTAATTGGAGATGTTTAATTTGTTCTTTATCTAGTTTTTTAGCTACATGCCTAATTCATTGCTTTCCTCTTTCTCTGTTTTATTCATGCAAGTATTTAGAGATATACAATTTTCCCTAATAACTGTTTTGGCTGAATCCCACAAGTTTTGCATGTTGTCTTCTTATTCTCATTGTCTTGGATGAAATTATTAATTATTTCTATGATTTGTTGTTTGACTCATTCATTCTTTAAAATTAGGTTATTTGATTTCCAATTGACTTTTAATCTTTCTAAGACCCTTTATTGCACATGATTTTTACAGCATCATGATCTGAAAAGGACGCATTTAATATTTCTACCTTTCTGCATTTGATTGTGAGGTTTTTATTCTTTAATACATTTTCTATCCCCATTCAATTTTTCCCAGACGGTTATCATATTTAATTTTTCTAATATCTTTTTACCTCTTTAACTTCCTTCTTGTCTATTTTATGGTTAGGTTTATTTAATTCTGAGAGAAGGTTGAGGTCCCCTACCAGTATAGTATTGCTGTCTATGTCTTCCTGTAACTCATTCAGCTCTTCTCTAAGAATTTGGATGCTGTATCACTTGGTGCATTCATATTTGGTATTGAAATTACTTGTTTGTCTATGGTACCTTTTAGGAGGTTGTAGTTTCATTCCTTATCCCTTTTAATGAGATCTAGTTTGCATTTGCCTTGAGATAAGGATTGCTATCCCTGCTTTTTTCATTTGAACTGAAGCATAATATATTTTGCTCAGTCTTTCTTTACCTTAATTCTGTGTGCATCTCTTTACTTCAAATGTGTTTCTTGTAAATAACATATTGTAGGATTCTGATTTTTAATTCACTCTGCTGCCATCAGCTTCTGTTTTATGGGAGAGTTCATCCCAATCACATTAACTCTTATAATTGCTAACTATTTATTATTGCTAGCTTTCATTTCCCCTTTGTATGTACTTTTCTTTCTTTCAGTGTTTTGCTTCTAAATAATCTTTCCTTGCTTCTATAGGCCACCCTCCCTTTTCTTTTTCCCCCTTTCCATTTTTCCCTTCTATCAATCTTTTCTTTTCTTCCCCCTGTCCCACCTTCTCTCCTAATATTTGAAAGAAGATAAATTTCTAAATCCAACTGAGTGTATGTGTTATTCCTTCTTTCAGCCAAATCCAGGGAGAGGAAGATTCAAACAGTTCTCAGCCCCCCCTTCCTTTTTTCCTCTTCATGTCATGTAATTTACCCCATTCTGTTTCTCCCTTCTTCCCTTTTCATTACATTACCCTCTTTTTAATGTCTTAATTTTTTAAAGTCATTCTATCACTCTCTCACTCTCTCTCTCTCTCTCTCTCTCTATATATATATATATATATATGTATATACTCCCTCTAATAGAGTTACAATTCATAAGAGCCATGAGAATCTTCCTCCCATGTAGGCATGTAACGGTATAATCTTTTTTTTTAGAAATATTTTGTTTATTTTGAGTTTTACAATTTTTCCCCTATTCTTGCTTCCCTCCCCCCAACTCCCACAGAAGGTAGTCTGTTAGTCTTTGCATTGTTTCCATGGTATAAACTGATCTCAGTTGAATGTGATTAGAGAGAAATCATATCCTTAAGGAAGAAAAATAAAGTATAAGAGATAGAAAAATTACCTAATAACAGGTTTTTTTTCTAAATTATAGGTAATAGTCTTTGATCTTTGTTCAAACTCCACAATTCTTTCTCTGGATACAGATGGTATTCCCCATTGCAGATAGCCCCAAATTGTCCCTGACTGTTGCATTGATGGCATGAGCAATTCCATCAAGTTTGATCCTCACCCCCATGTTGTTGTTAGGGGGTACTATGTTTTTCTGGTTCTGCTCAACTTGCTTAGCATCAGTTCATGCAAATCCCTCCAGGCTTCCCTGAATTCCATGACATACATACACCACAGTTTGTTGTCATTCCCCAATTGAAGGACATTTACTCAATTTCCAAATCTTTACCACACAAACAGGGCTGCTATGAATATTTTTTTACAAGTGATGTTTTTACCCTTTTTCATAATCTCTTCAGAGTCTAAGACCCAGTAGTAGTAGTATTGCTGGATCAAAGGGTATGCACATTTTTGTTGCCCTTTGGGCGTAATTCCAAATTGCTCTCAGAAAGGTTGGATGAGTTCACAGCTCCAACAACAACATATTAGTGTTCCAAATTTCCCACATCCCTTCCAACATTGATTATTGTCCTTTCTGGTCATACTGGCCAGTTTGAGAAGCATGAAGTGGTACCTCAGAGATGCTTTAATTTGCATTTCTCTAATAAGTAATGATTTAGAGCAATTTTTCATATGACTATGGATTGCTTTGATTTCTTCATCTATCAATTGCCTTTGCATATCCTTTGACCATTTGACAGTTGGGGAATGGTTTGTTATTTTGAAAATTTTATTCAATTCTCTGTATATTTTAGAAATGAGTCCTTTGTCAGAAATACTAGTTGTAAAAATTGTTTCCCAATTTACTACATTTCTTTTGATCTTAGTTACAGTGGTTTTGTTTGTGCAAAAGCTTTTTAATTTAATGTAATCAAAATTATCTGGTAACAGTACAATCTTATTGAATAGCAGTTTTTTTCTTTTCCCCTGTTTACCTACCTTTTCATGTATCTCTTAAGTCTCCTATTTGAAGATTAGATCTTCTGTTTGACTTTGTTTTTCCATTAGGAAAACTTGAAAGTCATGTATTTTGTTAAATATCTATCTTTTCCCCAAAAGAATTTGCCCAATTTTATTGGGTAGTTGATTCTTGGTTGTAATAGAAGCTCCCTTGCCCTCCAAAATGTCATATTCTAAGCCCTTCATCTTTTAATGTTGATGCTGCCAGGACCCATGTAATCCTGAATGTGGTTCCTTGGGTATTTGAATTGCTTCTTTCTGGCTATCTGCAGGATTTTTTTCTTGATCTGATAATTCTTGAATTTAGCTACAATATTCCTTGGCATTTCCATTTTTGGATCCCTTTCAGAGTGGATTAGTGGATTCTTTCAATGACTATTTTGCTTTCTAGTTTCAGGATATTAGGGTATATATATTTTCTTGATGATTTCCTGAAAAATGCTGTCCAGATTTTTTTTTTGATTGTGATTTTTCAGGTAGCCCAACAATTTGTAAATTATCACTTCTAGATATACTTTCCAGATCAGTTATTTTTATCAATAAGGTATTCAAATTTTCTTCTATTTTTTGTTTTTAAAATATTTTGTTTAACTGATTCTTGGCATCTCACAGAGTCAATAGCCTCCATTAGCCCCAGTCTATTCTTCAAGGAATTATTTTCTTCAATTAACTTTTCCATTTGATCCATTTTATTTTTTCATTTGCCAAACTGGATTTTTACAGGATTTTTTTTCTTCTGTCAATTTTTGTTGCAAGATGTTGAATTTCTCTTGCATTTCTTTCTTCGATTTTTCCACTGATTTTTAAAATTCTTTTTGAACTCTTCCAAGAAGTCTTTCTGGACCTAAGACCAATTCATATTCTCCTCTGTAGCTTCACATGTAGTATCCCTGCTGCCATTCTTTTTTGAGATGGTGTTTTGCCCATCCTTTTCTCCAAGGTACCTTTCATTAAACCCTGCTCTTCTCTGATTTTTCTTACTTTTAGATATTACTGGGCAATATCCCAAGGTTCTTGTGTTGGGGGAAGGGCCCATTCACAGAAGTTTGGTGTTAAGAACCCTGGAGGCTTGCTTACTGGCCTGGGGTTGTAAGTTTTCTTGATGGACTGACTGGTAAAGAATGCCAGTAGGTTTCTCTATGGACTGTTTGCATTTGGGATGCCAGTTACCCACTCCCTGGGCCGTTGGGAATGGTAGAATACCTAGGGTTTGATCTCTGGGCTGTCTGCATCAGAACACTAGTAGCTTGCTAATTAGGTTAAGCTCTCCAGGCTGGGAAAGCCAGGGGCTCACCATCTGGCTATTCGGTTTTAGCTATGTCAGTTGAGTAGGGGTCCAGAGTACCTGTATTGGAGCTCTCCAATGTGTCCCCTGGAGAGATTAGTCCCTGCCTCACCCTGTCACCTGTATACTGGTTTTCTGTTCCCTGCCCTGGATACACTCAAGCCCCTTTGGCAGACCTTCCTGGAAGATGTTTCATTCTCTTGTGGATTCTGTTGCTCCAAAATCTGTTTAGAGGCTTGATTAATGTCATTTCTGAGGAAAACCCACCTAGGCTGAAAGTCTCCTAGCAATGTACTCTCAGCTACTTACTTGTATCCAATTCATTGACAAAACTTCTTACCTCCCATATCCCCCTTCTTTCCACTCACACAGATACCTCCTTAGGTCAGACCTTCATCACCTCTTGCCTGGAATACTGCAAGAGCCACCTAATTGATTTTCCTGCCTCATTTCCCCACTCCAATCCAGGTTCCACTCAGCTGTTAAGGTGATCTTTATGACCCATAGTGACCATGTTCCTCTTTGATTCAATTAACTCTAGTGTATCTGTATTACATCTTTTTTAAAAATATAAAAACTTTATAGCCTGGTCATTTATCATCTATCCAGTCATATTACATTTTCCCTCTACCAATTCTACAATTCAGTCACCTATGGCTACTTGCTACTCTTCATGTCCAATCTTCTGTCAATAGTCTCTGTGCTTCTGCACAGGTTGTCTTCTATATGTGAACTAGTTCCTTTTTTCTTAAGGTTTTTGCAAGGCAAACAGGGCCACACAGCTAGATAATTATTATTGTCTGAGGTCAGATTTGAACTCAGGTACTCCTGACTCCAGAGCTGGTGCTCTATCCACTGCACCACCTAGCCACCCCTCTAGTTCCTTTTTTTAAAGTTTGTCTTATTTATTACTGTTAAACAACCATAAAGAGAATTTTCATACACAAATCAAAACATGACAAAAAACCAGAACTGTATATGAAACTAGGGACTCTACTATTATACCGCTGCTTTAGCTATAATTCTGTACTTTCATTTAAAACAGTTCTGCTTGACATTTGCTAGTTGAATTCCCCTTGATGAATTTAAAATATTATAATGGCCTCTGAAAACATCATTGTTACTATTCTGCTAATTCAAGCTTCCATTATCCTCCCTTTCTTCCTCCAAAAGAAAAAACAAAAAAAGTAGGGAAGGGGGAGTGAAATTATAATTTGTGAAATATTTTCTCTCCTCATCTCCACCTCTTAGTTTACCCAACTTCTTTTCAAAACTCGAGGGGAAAAAAAACCTATTTTCTTCTAGCAGACTTCCCAGTTCCCCCATTGTAAGTTCTGACTCAATTTTTTTTAGTTTTATAATTTTGTTTTTCCAATTATATGTCATGAAAGTTTTTCATCATTCATTCACTTGCATATGTTATACAATTTTCTATCACCCTCCCCTCAGTGGCAAATATTCTAGTGAACACTATACATGTAACATTTGTATTTAAATTTACATATTAGTCATTTTGTGTATGAGGAATTAGGACTAAGGGAAAAGAAAGAAAACCTTGGTATAGGAAGGAAAAACATGAGAAATTTTAAAAAAGTGAACATAATGTTCATTCACATGCTGTGGTTTTTTATGAGTTTTTGGGTTTTTTTTCTCCATGTGGATATTGATGGTGCTGTCCATCTTATCCGATATAAATTCTACCCTCATCTATATAATATTTACCTTATATGTAACTAGTTATTGACATGTCTCTTCATTAGAATGTGAGCTCCTTGAGTCCAGGGAATATTTTTGTTTTTCTCTTTAGCATAGTGATTTTCAAATGGCAATTAAGACAGCCTTAATTACTTGGCACACAATAAATGTTTAATTAGCTCCTTTTAACTATTCATTCATTAATTCAAATGCTACTAAATAAATGTTTTAGAGAACATACCCTAATGGATGCTACATTCTCATCCTAGGCTTTTATATCCTGGCACAAATATTTTTTTCTTTTCATCCTATTGCTAACACTCTGTTCTAGAATCCATAATCTTCTAGCTCTTGTATTCTGTGAATCTCTGAACTTTTTTTTTTTAAGGCTTAAAATGTCAAACTATACTATAACTCTTTCTGGGAACTTGCATTATCAGTTTTCTCTGGTTTGACTTTAGAGACAACAGGCACAATTTCATCTTTCTAAAATAAATATGCATTTCTTTAAACCATTTTCTTTTGATAGTCTCCTTCTATGGTACATCATAACTCTTTGCTCTTTCTATATCCTTTCCAACTTAGGCATTCACACACAAAGAGATTTCCATTCAATTTGAATGACAACTTCCTGCTATTTATAAAAAAAAATTTTTAATGGGAAAGAGTGAGTCTGGTAGAATTACATTTTAGGGCCTAGTAAACTAGAATATAGGATTATCTTGGAATCACAAAAACGAGTAAATGAAAACTACAGAAAAGGTTAATCACTCAAACTATTTTCACCTTGCTGAAAGTAAAGGATGAAAAAGAGGCCAAAAAAAAAAAAAGGAAAAAGAGACAGGTTCCCCCACCCCCAAATAAAGTAGGGGTAATTTATAGAACTCATGCCTTCTAGAGGGAAGGGCAAGTATAGAACTTGCAGGGGTTATTAAATGTGTATAATATCATTAAAGAAAGGAATCAGTTTTTGAAATGGTTTATGGACATAGGATCATAGGCTTAGAGATGAAAGAGATCTTAGAGGCCATCAAATTCTACTCCATTATCATACAGATGGGGGAAACTGAGATCAAGGATGATTAACCAAGGTCACACAGTGGGAAGTACATCAGAAAGGATTTGAACCTGGTTTTCGGTGTCCAGAGTTCTATTCCCTGAATGACATTTCTTATACAATTGTCAAATATGTGAACCTATAAAGGATGTTGGCTTTAGAAACTCAGAAGTTTGGGGAGTCTATTGGAGTAAGACATGACATCCAGAGGAAGCTATTGTTGTCCTATGTGTAATGTTTTCTTTAGGCTTAACTTCTATTTGTTGGGGAAGTTATTTGAAAAATTTTTAAGAATGCTATCCTACCTATCCTGAGGATTTTACCAATAATATCTATCATGGTGAGATTATGCCAGTGTTTCCATGGCATTATCAATATGAATATTCCTCCATGAATAATATACCTCACAATCCACCTATGCTAGCCTATGTCCTCATAAATTTTTCACCCAGTGTCTTTGGAGGGGATAGTCTTTTATCATATTCTCATCACATTGCTGGATTTCTATTGGAAATAGTAGGCTGTCCATAAATTTTATATAAATGACAAAATTTACATGCATATATAGAGACTTGGGACTGTCTTGCTATCCTCCCTGGTATCCTGGGGTGAAAAGTTTGAATTGTACCTCTTCATGGAGATCATGTCCTTCCCCCCTCCCCTACTTTATTCATTCTTACCAGCCATAATACATATATATATATATATGTATATACATATATATATATATATATATATATATATATATATATATATATATATATATATATATATATATATATATATTCCAAGCCTATTAACCTTGAGAAAAACACTCAAGACTATCCATCCCACTTTCAGTAGGGTTACATTGTCTGAGTGGCACCATTTTAAGCACATGGGATTCAGGTACAAAAAGAGTGTTTGACCAAGTTGGTACCAAAACTCTCTTTACTCCACAATGGTTTATCCACCAAATTTTTATTTTATGGCAAGAAACAGTTCTAAGATCAAAGAAAATTAATGCTACGACTGGAAAAGAACCAAAGGACATCTGAGTGGTATATGCATCCTAATGACAGGGGAAAAAATTCTTTCCACTACACCATGACAATCTTCTGGAGTCACCACTCATTTTACCAATAAGGAAATTGAGGAGTAGGGAGGCTAAATGACTTGTCCATTGTGACATAATAAATTCTGGAACAAGATTTGAATCCAAGTATTCTAAATTCTGAATTCAGGGCTTATACTCTACTCCATTATATTCTACTCTACTCCTCAAGCATCAGCACCATACATCCTTTGGAAATGGCAATCATCTTAGGGCAGAGATGGAAGATGAAAATGTGAATCCATTTCTACAAAGCATTAATAAAGCTTAAAAATTTTTTTTAATATAAATCTTGACTGATGCCTAATGTGGACTGAAAGATTTAAATGAAACACATGGTATCTTCATTTGTGGTTTTTCCCAGTGGAAAGAACAAAGTGGTTGGTAGATTTCCTTCCTTTTTCTAACCTTCTAGCTCCCAACTGTTTTTCATTTAAAGTTACCAGATTTCCATTTATTTTTTAGATACAAGTACAACTTGTGCCAACAAGTAGGGATAATTGTTACTTAACAAAGTAGAAATAATCAAGACAAGACTCCACACCTCTCTCCACTTCCTGGATTGGGATGACTAACTGAGGTTAGGCTTCTGACAATGCTGTTGTCATGGGAATGTCTGTGGGTTTCAATATATAGCTACAACAAGGGGAAGATGATGTTTCCAACAGAAAGAAGCATCAGGGACAAAATGTTTTGGCTAGCTAGGACAAAGAGATAATAATTTTAATGTAATTATTATTAGCCAGTAACCTCCTTGATTTTGTGGTCAAATAAACTTACTTCTTTGAATGGAGAAAGACTTTACCTTGAAGGATTTCAACTAAAACAGAATACTCAAGGCTGTTATTATATGATTTTACTTCTGAAATTTTTGCTGAAAAAGTTCAACTCTTGTCATCTGAATGGATATTTGATTAATTTGTAACCTCACATCAAACTGGCACAACTGGTGATTCAGTGGATAGAGCATCAGAGGAAGACCTAACTTCAAATCTGGACTCAGACTCTTATTAGCTATGTGTCCCTGGACAAGTAACTTAATTCCATTTGTCTCAGTTTCCTCATCTGTCAAAATGAGGTGGAGAAGGAAATGGCAAGCCATTCCAGGATCTTTGCCAACTGCAAATAGGGTCATGAAGAGCTGGACAAGACTGAAAGATTGAAGGACAACAAAAACTCCATATCAAACAACTCATTATGCAACTTCATTTCCATGACATTGGACCAGGCCTTCCTAGTACAAATTCATCCTCTGAAAGTCTCTGAAAGGTAGTGTTTTTTACCTTTAAACAAGGATCTTGTAGGTCAAATTCTAATTAAAAATTCAAGGATAATCAAATCTTAATTAAATCTTCTCCAACTCATCCTTTCTTTGGGGAAGATAAAATTTAGGAATTACCAAAATTCAAAACTGCTAAAACAAAACTTAAAAAAAGTCACAGTGAATTTGACTTCCTACAGCACTAACCTCTCCCCATCTGTTCTATAATATTTTATGCAGTGTCTTCCAGATCAATAATCCTGCTCCTCCCCCCCCCACTATTTGTGTTAGTGGCACCACCATTCTCCTGGCCTCTCATATTTAATACTTTAGCTTTGTCTTTGTTTCTTCCCTCACCAAACCTTTCTCTCAAATCTCTCTTGCATCTGTTCTGTCCTCTCACTGTCACCACTCTACCATAGTTCCTCATTACCATTTGCCTAGACTTTTGCAGTAGCACTTGAATTCCCTTCTTCCAAAAAGTCTCATATAAACAGTGGAATATGATTGTGTGAGTCCTCCATACAAATAGATTTTTTTACATTTAATTTTTATTTTTTCCCAATTACATGTAAACAAAATTTTAACAATTATAAAAAATTTTGAGCTTCAAATTCTCCTTCCCTCCTCCCCTCCTTGAGAAGGCAAGCAATTTGATATAGATTATACATGTGCAGTCATGCAAAACATTTCCACATAAGTCAGGATACAAAAGAAAATACAGACCAGAACCCCCCCCCCCAAACAAACCAAGAATAATAAGAAAGTTTAAAAGTTTCAATTTGCATTTAGGCTCCATTAATTTTTCTTTGGAGACATATAGCATTTTTCATCAGAAGTCCTTCACAATTGTCCTGGATCATTATATTACTAAGAATAGCTAAGTCATTCACAGTTGATGATTGTTAAGTATTGCTCTTACTGTGCATGTTCTACTGATTCTGTTCAGTTCACTTTGCATCAGTTCATGTAAATCTTCCCAGGATTTTCTGAAAGCATTTTTCTCATTTCTTATAATACAATTATTTCCTCAAAATCACATACCACTTGTTTAGCCATTCCCCAAATGATGAGTAGTTTACCTTTAATTTTTGATTCTTTATCCCCACAAAAAACTATTATAAATATTTTTGTAAATATAGGCCTTTTTTCTTTAATATTTTTGGGAGATATAGACCTGGTTGTGGCATTGTTGGGTTAGAGAGAATGTAGTTTTATAACCGTTTTGGCATAGTTCCAAACTGGTCTCCAGAATAGATGAATCAGTTCACATCCTCTTCAATATTTGTCATTTTCCTTTTCTGTCATATTAGCAACTTATAATTAACCAATCTGATATGAGTGAGGTGGTACCTCAGAGTTGTTTTAATTTGCATTTCTCTAAATCAGTAGTGATCTAAAGAATTTTTTCATATGATTATGGAGTCTCTGGATTTTGGAGAGAGTGAGTTCAGGAAAACATCTACATTTGCTTCATGAAGCAAAGCCTTTGATTCTATGAAGCAGAACAAATTGTGGCAAGTCCACAGAGACAGGAGTACCAGATCACCTTGTTAGTCTCCTAAGGAATGCATAAGTGGGTCAAGAAGAAACCAATTAGAACCAAATATGGAAAAATTGGTTAGTTCAAGATTGGGAAAGGAGTAAAGGCAAGTATGTATATTGTCACTTATATGTCACTCTGTACAAATCAAAAGACAGAAGTAAGATCCCAGGAAGAAATATTTACAATCTCAGAACATACCATTCAGAAGACAGAAAAAGAAGAATTATTAAGTCTATGAGGCAAAAGAAGCAGGCAATGGCAGAAGATGAGATACTTGATAGTGTTAGAGAAGCACCAAATGAGTTTGGATAGACTTTGGGAAAAAAGGAAAGAAGGGCCATATGCTATGGTCCATGGGATCACAAAGAGTTGACAGAAATAAATAAATGAACAACTAGAATAACAATAAAATAGGTTTGATTTCTTCTTCTAAAAACTACTTGTTGGGCGGCTAGGTGGCACAGTGGATAAAGCACTGGCCCTGGAGTCAGGAGTACGTGGGTTCAAATCTAGTCTCAGACACTTGATAATTATCTAGCTGTGTGACCTTGGGCAAGCCACTTAACCCCATTTGCCTTGCAAAAAATCTAAAAAAACCCAAACTACTTGTTTATATTTTTGACCATTTATCAATTGAGGAAAGACTCTTATTCTCACACATTGGACCCAGTTCTATATTTGAGAAATGAATCCATTATCAGACACACTTGCTATAAATTACCCTTCCCCAGTTTTGTTTTCCTTCTAATCTTGGTTGCATTGGTTATTTGTGCAAAAGTTTTCAATTTGACATAGTCAAACATCCATTTTTCATTCCATAATGCTCTTTATCTCATTTTGTCATAAATTTGTCCCTTATCCATAAATTGTCTGATGCAAAATATTCTGTGCTTGTCTTAATTTGTATACATCACCCTTTATGCCTAATCATGTACCCATTTTGACCTCAGTATACTTTTTTTTTTAGATTTTTCAAGGCAATGGGGTTAAGTGGCTTGCCCAAGGCCACACGACTAGGTAATTATCAAGTGTCTGAGGTCGGATTTGAACCCAGGTACTCCTGACTTCATGGCCGGTGCTCTATTCACTGCGCCACCTAGCCGCCCCCTCGGTATACATTTCAAGATAGTTTCTGCCAGACTGCTTTCCAGTAATTTTTGTCATATAGTTGATTTCTTAAAATTTTGAATCTTTGGGTTTGCTAAACACTACTGGGTATTATGTACCCAATCTATTCGTGATCCATCACTGTTTTTTAGCCAGTACCAGATTGTGTTAATGATTCACTTTGTGATACTGTTTGAGACATTGTACTCTTCACATTTACATTGATTCACTTGATAATGTTGATCTTTTATTCTTTTATTTGAATTTGATAGGAATGATATATGTAAATTAATTTAGCTACAGTTGTCATTTTTATTATAATTGCTTGACCTACCCATGAGCAATTAATATTTAGATCTGACTTTGTTTTGTAATATTGTTCATACATTTCCTAGGTTTGTCTTGGCAGGAAGACTCAAAAGTATTTTATATTGTCTGCGGTGATTTTAGAGGGAATATCTTTCTGTTGGATTTTGATGGTAATATATAGGAATGCTGATGATTTATGTAAGATTATTTTATATCCTGTAACTTTGTAAAATTTTAAGTAGCTTTTTAGTTGATTCTCCAAGTACACTATCATATTATCTGCAATAGTTTTTGCTTCCTCATTGACTATTCTAATTCTTTCAATTTCTTGTTCTTGTATTGCTGTAATTAGTAATTCTAGAATATTGAATTAACAGTGGTAATAATGAAAATCCTTGCTTCACCCCAATCTTATTGGGAAGACGTCTGGTGCATCATCATTACAGACAAAGGTGGCTGATGGTTTTAGATACTAATCATTTTAAGGGAAGTACTATTTATTCCTATGCTTTCTAATGTTTTTAATAGAAGTGTATTTTAATAAAAGCCTTTTCTGCATCTATTGACATGATTTTTATTGGTTATTGGCATGATTAATTATGATGGTTTCATAATTATGATCTTTGTAATATTGTTGTAATTATCCTTGCTAGAATTTTACTTAAAATTTTTGCATCCATATTCATTAGGGAAATCGATCTATAGTTTTACTATGGTTTTTGCCCTTCCTGGTTTAGTTATCAGTATATTTGTTTGGTAAAAGAAATTTCTTGGACTGTATTTTCCCAAGAATTTTTATAAAATTTGAAATAATTGTTCTTTAAATCTTTGGTCTGTACAAAAAATGTTAAGTAGTTAAGACTTATGGAATAAAGCTCAAGATCCTTTGTCTAGCATTCTATATCAACAACCTGGCCCCACTTTAGACTTTGTCTTCTCTTATTACTTTTTCACTTTCCGTTCCAGACAATTCAAAGTACTCTGTCCCCAAATATGCCTTGCTTCCCCCCTCCCTGCTTTTTTTGTGATGCTTTCCCTTCCTTCTTTGTTCAACTCCCTAAATCATACTTTGAGGCCCTACTCAAATTTTACTTCCTTCATGAAGAATTCCCTACTTCATTTTAATGCCTTTCCTGCTTCTAAAAGTTATAATAGCTAAAATTCTTAGAGCACAAACTTTATATTTTACAGAGTACTTTTATATATATATGCAAATATATATAAGCGATCTCATATAGCATTTTGTTTTGCCCCTTTCAAAACTATGTATTATCATTATCTGTTTTTGTCTATTCTCTTACAAAAAAGACAGAAAGCTCAATAAAGACAAGAATTGTGTAAACCTAAACTTTTTTTTAAAATCACCTCTAGCATGTAATATTCTACATATAGGCAAAAAATGCCTATATATGTTTTACATATAGGCAACAAATTCCATTTCAATGTTTTTAAGTTCTCTCCAAAATAATGGAGTAAAAAAATGTTCCATGCTCTCCCCACTCCACTTCTGAAAAACGATGCATGTCCCTATTATGTCAGCTTTTTTAAAAAAAGTGAATCTAATCTTGGCTTTGTGTAGAATGGGCAACTCATTTAAATTCCAACATCAGAAAAGCTGAGCTTGCAGAAAGCAATGTCCTCTATAGCAGTGGAGCAATGGAACTTGAAATTCTCAAAAATCATTTATCAAGATGAATGCTTTTCAAGAAAAAGGAAAATAAATGAGTCAGCAGTTATAATGCTTGCCAGGGTTTCTTAACAAATATCTCATTTGAGTCTTAAAACTACCCTGAGAGGAAGGTGTGATTATTACCTTCACTGTATAGTTGAGGAAATTGAGATAAACAGATTAAATGACTTGCCCAGGGTCATGCATCTAGTAAAACTCTGGGGTCAGACATTAACTCGGGTTTTCTTAATAAGAACAAGTCTACCAGTCTATCCACTGAAGCACCAGCTGCCTCTGGGAAAATGAGTAATCCTGTGTAACCATAAATCTACTTTTAGCATCTATCTATATTCACTGACAAATGATCATGGAATCACAAAATAAAAACAATTACATCAGTATATTTGTCAAGGGTGGTTGTTGCCTTCTAAATCTGTGATCTGATAATCCTATGATTTGATACTCCTCTGACAAGGAGTTAAATTTTCATTTTCCTTTATCACATCTGATCTTCCACAAAATGTCCATTTCATTATATCCCAGGAAAAGGCACCAGATCTTAAAAAAGGAGGTGGGAAGGGAAGAGAATTTGATCTTAGTGTATGTGAAGGTTTTACCCAATTTAAATCTGCCTAAGAAAGAAATAAAATTTCATGGGCTCAAAAGAGAGAACTGTTCATAATAGGGAGGTTAGAAACCACAGAATCCATGGAAAACCATAATAACACATAACAAGTATGGAACTCCACTCTCCCTTGGAAACTCTTCTAATATTTTCCTTGCATGATCCCATTAAGAACATCCCATCCCAAAATGCCCCCTAAGAAAAAAAAACCAACTCCAAAACATGTGATTTTTATTAATGCTAAAAGAGCTGATTTCTATTCTCATAACTATAAAACTATTATGAAAATTAGGTTTGCATTATTAATATATCATTCATTTGAATCATGGAAAGCGAGATCTTAATGCTTAATGTCTTTCATTTCTTCATTTCCCTACAAGTGAAGAAATTTAAGTCTAAGGGTGGTTGGTTATGTGACTTAACACTAAATCACACATATAGTGGAGGAGGAATCAGGATTTGAATCCAGGTCTCCTGACTAGCACTGAATTGGGGCCTTTCCTTAAGGTTGAAAAGAGAAAGTTATTGATTTCTTTTTTTTTTTTTAAGTTTTTGCAAGGCAATGGGGTTAAGTGGCTTGCCCAAGGCCACACAGCTAGGTAATTATTAAGTGTCTGAGGCTGGATTTGAACTCAGGTACTCCTGACTCCAAGGCCAGTGCTCTATCCACTGCGCCACCTAGCTGCCCCGATTTCATTTTTTAAGAATAAATTAAATCTTTTATCAGTGAGGGGCTAGACAATTACTAAGATTCCCTCTAGCTCTAAAATCTATGACTTTAGGAAAGCAAAGGATAAGTGAGTTTTCTCCTTTCACAAAGATAGTCTAAGGAAAGGAATATTGACTTTGGAGTATGAGGATCTATCAAATCCTGGTACTGACCAGTTGTTAAATGACCCTGGGGAAGTCTCTTAACCATCTTAGATCTCAATTTCCTAATCTGTAAAATGATGGGTTAGATTAAACATAAGGGCTCTAGCTCCCAAATAATGGCCTAAGATACTCTCTTCAAGATCACTTAGAGCCTGAAAGGACTTTTCCTTAATTACAGAATTAAGATTTTTTACTTCCAGTTCCTGGGGTCACTAGTCTAGGGACAGAAAACTTCTGAAAAAAAAAGATAAGGGTGGTTTTTGTAAGATTTGAATGAAATACAATAAATGGTAATTACAGCATTTAGGATTAATAACAACAAAAATCTCCTAAGTTCTATATTGCTTGTATATTAAACTAGACCCTAATAAGCTATGACAGTTGAAGTTTGGCTCCAGGACCTTCTTTGCTAAATGAGATATTCAGTCATAGCAATGGGTCAGTATCAGACCCTCAAACACATAGTAGATGCAACAAGGATATTGAACCCCCCCAAGAGAGTTGCTGTTATCCCAAATGGCCTGGTTTTAAATTACTTAGCAGGAAGAACAGAAGGACCACAAAACTGGAGAAGAGTCAAATTAGCCTTCTTCATCTTTCCTGTATTTTAATGTATATAAGTCTATGAATGAGGAAATTTTCAAGGAAAATCACTGCTCCTTTTATCTTATACTCTCCATCCCATTAAACCCTATTTCAGGTAATAAGACTGCTTATTAAAATGAATTCATATTTAAGTTTAGTATAAAGAAATAAAAGTAATTTATCTGTGCTATATTTCCCAATTAAATATTTAAAAAAGTTTTATATTATACATAATCTCACATCATGTTAAAAATAAAAGAAAAAAGGCATGAATGTACGGAGTATGAAAAAAATGTTTGTATATGGTATGAATGGCATGGTGCATATGTATTTCTAGAAAACCAGAATTTTAAGTATCTGCTTTACCACTAGCTGATAATTCAACTACAAAAACATAGCCAAATGTATACAGAATTCAAAAGTCTCCTTGGTACCGGGGTCTAGGTCTCTGCTTGCCAGGATGCTATTCTAACATTCATAGAGCAAACTTCTTCTGCTCCTAGAAGGGTCTTTGATTCTCTGGGCCTTGGAACAAAGCAGAGTGGGGTCAGTGGTGGTTATATCCAGAAGGTAGTTACTGGTACCTGACTTTTGTTAACTCTCTGCTTTTCCCCATCCTACAGGAATGGAAACCTCTTTTAAAATAGATTTTGAGCAACTGAGTGAGTCAAGTCCTCAGGCTTAGGAAAGAATGATCTCCCATAGAGAGATCCTTCCCATGGTTGGAGCGGATTCCATGGAAATTCTGGAGCATGCAATATATTTGTCATATTCTGACTAAAGGTGGGTATAAGTCTGTGCTTGTCCATTATAAACACAAGAGTTGTTCACTATTTTTAGGGTCTTCTCTTGAACAAATAATTGAGGTTAATGATAGGAAGTGGTTAGTTTTTTTTTAATGTCTTCTAGGTTGACCAACTGGAGCTTGGGTTTCTCTTTATTCCTATTTCTGACAGACTAGATCTGCTCCTTCTTCAATCGAGTAAACTCAGCATAGGAACCACTTCTAGAGAAAGGGGATGATCTAGCTAATTTAAGAGGCAGACAAACCTTAATTTAAAATAGGCCACAAACTTCTTATTTCTTCTGTATGCTAAAAATGATAAAATGATAGCTTCAGGGAAATTTCAAATGGAACTCAAAATGTCTATTACTATTTAAAAAAACTCAACAAAACTTGTATCCATCTTGCTAAATTTGTGACTTCTTGAAATGGAGTCCTTAGAAAGCAAACTTAATTCCCATTCAGTGTTAAAGCTGTTATATCCTTCTGCAAGCTTGAACTGAAGAACACTAAAGAGACAATGCGATGCTTCACCAAGGGAAGGTTTTTTTTTCTGAGAAAGGTGAATAAAATATCTTTTCACTCAGTCAGGTCAAACATCACCATCCTGAGAATTATCTGGTTTTAAAAAAGTGACCAAAAACTATGTGAACCTTTATTGATAAGAATCTTTCATTCTACCATATTTGAAGTAAATGACAAACCTCTCTTGGAGAAAAAATCATTATTGAAAACTTTACTACTTAGTGAGGAAATGTTATATAAAAACGTTCCACAAAAAGTTTGAGACTAAGAATTTCATCTATAGGAGATGAATACAATATGATTTATAAAGTTTCAGTGACACTATTATAGGATGTGTAATGACATTGTCTATATCTATGTAGATATATCTCTATACACACATATATTTATATATACACATTATGTGTATATGCATACGTATATGCATGTCTATCATATATATGTACAGACATATATATACATATATATATATATGGTAACAATAATCTTATTTTTTATAGTATTAGGAATAACTTGAAAATAATGAGGTAGTTGTTAGTTGGGAATTTAAGTAGACCAATGAAAAACTTGAATACTCCTGTCATTTTGGATTTTTTTAAAGTATATTTATGCCTGTATTTCCTACTCCAAAATTCAGAGATCATCACTTAGCTTATCACTGAAGGAATTCTGATAAATCAGACTGAAAAAAATGCCTCTTCAGACATCAACAAATAACAATGATTTCAAGAATCTCTTCATATGAATAGTTCTTTCCTTCTACAAATGAAAAAGAAAACTAATATTTTCAATGAACACTTCTAGTTTATAAAGATAAGTGAAAAATCAGTTACACTGAAAACAAAGTTAACTTTGTGAAGGTTTTTTTTTGTGCACACACATTACATCAGGCACAAAACAAAGAAAACAATTTGTAATACAAAGTATGATTACAACATAGGAATACCAAAAAGCACCGAATTAGAACAATTTTATTATTTCACATACCAATTTATATACATTATCTCCCCAAATTAAGAAACTCTTTAATTCAAAGTAGTTTTCAGATTGAGAAATTTAGTGTAAATTTGAAAAAACTCCTACAAATTAATACCACAAGCCCACTTTAATACCTGCAAAAATTATGCAAGTGGTACCAATCACCTCTCTTATACATAATGTGTATTATAAATAACTTTCAAAAAAAAAAGGTCTTGAATGCTTTATTGCACATCGTAAGGACATATGCCAATATCTGAAAAGGCTCTCACACTTCATTTAACTAGCTATTTAAATAGCTACCTGAAATTTGGTGATAATAGCACTCTGCAGGCATTAGCATTATGTAGACTCATCTAATGTTAACTGAAACAAAAGAATTATGCATCAGAGAAAAATATATTTTCACTGCACTGCTCTGGAAAATGAGAAGAAATCTATTGTCACTTCTTTTAAAATAAGAATATGACATTTTCTAACTTAAAGCCATTACAAGTAATCTGAAAAACAATTCAAAAGTCCTTTCTTAACACTAGATTTTCTTCTTCAAATAGAAACCATATGCATGGGCTTTCTTGCAGTCTTACATTCCTTCTGCCTCACAGAAATAGTCCTTCTTCCACTGTTATATTAATGACCAGATTACAGAGCTCTTAATAATGCCATTTACTGTGAAAAAAAAAAATTATCATTTTGTTTTCAACATTCCCAGTTAGTCAACTCCTAGCACTAGTGAAAATTCTTGAAGGCAATGTGTTGAGAGGGGAAAAAGTCCAAGAAATGTTTCATTATCCTTCACACTAGGACCTTGATCTACCTTATAAGTTGGAATTCTATGCTAACACATTAATAGTTAATCAGTCACAAGTCAATTTACAGAATGTAGTACTAGCTGGTGAATGTCTAAAATAAGAGTACAAGCACTGTTAGTGTCTAAAATCCTGTCACTCAAAAGAGTTTGTATTTTGGGGGTTAAAACTACTCCAGTAAGAAAAGATTTAAAGATTGATTAGTCAAAATATCTTGCCAAGGGTCTCTAAAACTATTGGCCACTGGCAATCCCCAGGTGGATGATTCTGCCTCTTTCCCCCCCGCCCCCCACCCCTGCCCAGCACAACAAAACCCTAAAATTGCACTATGACAAAGAAACGAGTCCATGAGAGACCAGGAGGGGGACTGCAGTTAAGGCACAGCCACTTCGAGGAGACGGTTGTTTTTTCGCTTGCAGGTTGGGATGCTACCATTTTTTTGGTTGCCCTGTATAAACTTCACACATACTTTGTCCTGCCGGAATTGAACCAGGAACCTAGGAGAAATAAGAAAACCGGTGAGTAAAGCATGCAGCAGAAAACACAGATTATGCTAAACAATGATTTAAAAACATACAACCCTGGATAAAATGAGTATTTTCTCTTATGTCATTAGCACCCAGTCTCCCACCAGTATTGCTGATAATATGATGTTATCATATGCTTTATCTCTAGTGAAAATGAGGCATGTTAATTTATTTCATATTTATGACATCCTTCTGAGGTCAGAAGTAATCATTCCTAGATTATTCTCACTTTCTGAGGTAGGGAAGCCAAACATACAAAATATATCCCTCCCCCCTTTAATTTTTCATATTTAATTGAAAATAGAGAAAGTTGACAACTTAGGAAATTATAGGCATAATACACAAATACATAAAGAAGCAACTAGGTGGCACTGTGGAAAGAATGCTAGACCTGGAATCAGGAAAACCTGAGTTCAAAATTGACCTCAGACACTGCCTAGCTGTGTGACCCTGGGCAAGTCACCTAACCCTGTTTGTCCTCATTCATCAAATGAGCTAGAGAAGGAAATGACAAATCACTCCAGTTTCTTTGCCAAGAAAATCCCAAATGGGGTCTCATGATTAAAATGACTTAACAACTGTGATTATGTTTAGTAGGTAAGTGTTAGTGAGGGATGTGAAAAACATAAAGGTTAAATAACTCGCAGAGGGCTGAACAGGCAGTATCAGAGGCACGCTCAATGGATCATTAAGTTAGAGCTGGAAAGAAATTCAGGGCTATATATTGTGATCCTTTCACTGAACTGAGGAAGAAACTGAGGCCAAGACAAGGTGATGTCATCTAGAACTAAGTGGCAGGGCTAGACTTGAATTTAATTCCAGGCTGCATCACAATGAGCCCCAACCAGATCTGGAACCCAGGGCTTCTGAACAGTCTCTATAGGCACAACCCAGAGTTAAATCTGAAAGAATCTCTTCCACATTTCCTTTGGAGCAGTTGTATAAATGTTACTGGTATAAGTATATAGAAAGTAAATTGACACATCCACTGAGAAATCCATAGCAACAAAGAAGATGTAAACAGTTCTGATATTTTTAAATTTAAGTCTCAGTTTCAAAAGCAGGACAACCCAATTCTTTCAGACATTACATAGTAGGATGAAATTCGATATATCAGGCTTTAGCTCAGTCTTAATTTAAAAATACACCACTTCCTGTGGCTTTGAATGGGTCGGATCTTTGGAAGCCAGGAGCATAAGAAGGAAGCATTTTATTCTTCCACACAGTTCCTGAAAGGGGCGAGGTGGATGTATTGGGGGGGGGGTACAGTGAGGTTGAAAAGTCTTTTAAAGTTTAACTAAAATATTGAAAGTAGTTAATTGATATCACAAACATCGATGTTTTAATTTTTAAGGAATACTTTAAGGAAAAGTTTTACTTAAGTCTAGGTGGGTTGGGCTAAAATAAACCCCAAGATCTCTTTCCAGCTCCAAGGCTCTATGAAATATACAAATGGCAACTACTTTTTTCCCAATGTGTTTTTAGGAAGAGTGTATTAATTCTGGCAGGACTCTAAGTATATACCAGGATATAGGACCAATCTATAGAATCTTCCATTTACCACTCCAAAAGGTTGTCTTAGCAGATTAATGCTATGATTGTACATTACCATTTATAATATATGGGGCATAAATTGGTGGTTCATTGGGCTGTGAACCACAAAGACTCATCTTCTGAGTTCAAATCCAGCCTTCTAAGCTGCCTGACTTTGGGAAAGCCACTTAATTGTTTGCCTCAGTTTCCTCATCTGTCAAATAAGCTGAAGAAGGAAATGGCAAACCTCTCCAGTACCTTTGCAAAGAAAATATCAGATAGGGTGATAAAGTGTTGGATGTGTTAAAATATATTATTGCTTGAATAAGTAACATTTACAAAAATGTAGATTTTCATGCAGAATTCATATTTAGTTTTTACAGTAAACTCATTCTAAGTTCCACTTTATACTTCACAGATTAGATGGAAAAGAAATGTTCTGTACATGTCACTTCTGTATCTTAAGAGAAACTCAAGTAGCTTATGGCAGTTGGCTGCCATAAGTATCTGTAGCGTTCTTCTGTCTCATCCAATGTCTACTTATAGAGACGACAACATTGTAATAAGAGGTGGACTTGTCTTCTACCATTCTCCCTGTAATTTGCCAAACCCATTGCTCAATAATGGTTACAGAAATTAGTGGTGTTGGAAATAACTCCTTCTACTTCCAAAAAAGATACTGAGTTCAAGCCCTAAGAGTCTGTCTACAAGACAAATGATAAAAGTAGAAATGAATCTACTTGAGACTGGAAAACAGCGTGCTGGGATACAATGGATGTCCCACCAGTGGCTTTTTGGCAAATTTTTATTCGAGTCTGAAACCCCTTCTATATAGAACTGTCCAAGTCTCCAACAGAAGCCAATGAAATCGGTGACCTTCAGACGGGCTCAAAGTTCTTTCCTTTTTTATGAAATGTTTTCACAGGGAAAAAAAAATTCAAAAATTGTTTCTTGAGGATTTAATAAATAATAACAGATTTATAAATGTTGTAAAGTCTGCAGTTTTTTCCTTTATTGTTGCATTTGATCCTATGTACAAGTGATATACCAGGATGCCAAAAATAAAAATGATACAGTCCCTGCCTTCAAGTAATTTAATCAAATGGGGAGAAGGGAGAGACCTTCTATATGTACACATGATGATTTAGATATGAGTGATAAGGGCAAAGGTGAGACCTAAACAAAGTGTTATAAGCAGTCTGAGGAGAAAGTGAACATTTTCAATATGGGAAGAGAGATGGAGGAAGTAACATCTGATCTGGGCCTTAAAAGAGGAGGAAGATTTTAATTAATTGTTTCTTGAGGATTTAATAAATAATAACAACAGATTTATAAATGTTGTAAAGTCTGCAGTTTTTTTCCTTTATTGTTGCATTTGATCCTATGTACAAGTGATATACCAGGATGCCAAAAATAAAAATGATACAGTCCCTGCCTTCAAGTAATTTAATCAAATGGGGAGAAGGGAGAGACCTTCTATATGTACACATGATGATTTAGATATGAGTGATAAGGGCAAAGGTGAGACCTAAACAAAGTGTTATAAGCAGTCTGAGGAGAAAGAGAACATTTTCAATATGGGAAAAGAGATGGAGGAAGCAACATCTGATCTGGGCCTTAAAAGAGGAGGAAGATTTTAATAGACAAAGATAAGAAAGAATTTGATCCAGATCTGGGGGGAGGTGGGAGGTCAGGGAGGGTGTGTTAGCCTGTAGGAATACAAAAAGGCAGGAGGTAACAGGCTGGGATTAAGGAAGAATTAATAATTTGATTTGGATGGAAAATAATGTGTTAAAAGGGAATTTTTTTTTTTTGGAAAAAACAAAGTAGCTTAGAGAGCCAGACTGTAGAGATTTTAAGTTGCCAAGGGGTGGGAAGGGGAAGACTTATAGTTTATACTATAATCAATGGGTGGTGACAAAAAACTTCTATAGGAGAAGGGTTCCACAGACAAAACTTTGCATAAGAAAGATCATAAAGTATAAAAAGAAATTCTTTTGTCAATGGTGTGAGGAATTAGTGAAGGGAAAACCAGATAGACTAGGGTGGAGAAATAGGTTGAGTAAGAAGAAATGGGGTCCTGAATTAAGTAGCTAGTAGGAATATAATTCCATCCACTAAAAACTACCACATTTATTAGAAATGATGCATATAAAGCACTTCAAAGCTTTGAAGCATAAGTGTCTTATTCTTATTACTATTATAACTAATGATGATATACAGTTCTATTCTAGGCCCTGAAATAACACAATGATTTATACCTTTCTCCAATTTTAATTTTCTTTTATATTTGATAGAGATTTGTGGTATACAGAATATTGTACTTAGCTCTTGGGAGACAGACCAGAGATGCTGCTGCTGCTGCTGCTGTTAGAATGAACACAATGCTGTAAAGTTTACATCTCTTTTGACCCTCACGCAATCCCATTTTACAGATGAATAAGTGGAGGTTGAAAAGACTTGAAGTGATTTACTGAATCAAACTGCTAGTGATTAAGGCAGGATAGGAACTCAGTTGTGCCTGATTCCTAAAACTAATATTAAGAGCAATGGTCCTTGTTCTAAATGCACCTAGAATCTATACAGAAAACTCAATTGGATGATACTGAAATCTCATCCTTCTAGTACTCTCACTGTAACGAGAAGAGGTAAGTAAGGCAAACTACACATTCATCTCCTGGCTCATACCAGCTCTAGGGGAGTATGATGGACAAAAAGTCATTAAAGAGGGAGATTCTCAATGAAAAAAAAATAACTGAATTAAGTGTCCTATGCTTTATGTCCTAAGGGCAAGAAAGAGATGGACATTAGTTTAGAAAGATTTCCAGCTAAGGTTGAAACACAAAGGGTTTTCTGGTCAGTCCTTAGCTAAGCTGAAAAAAATAAATTAACCAGAACTTATTAAACCTTGAGCCTTGTGGTTAATTTAGACTTAATTACTGTTGGGAAAAGTATGTGCACCTGTGTCCATGTCCAAATATATGCACAATAAACCACTTGCTGAATCAAGTAAAAATTAAAATAGGGATTAGCACCTGTTATTTCATTAGTATTAAAAACTCCTCAATGAGGAAAATTCCCCTACCAAGACAAGTTGGCATCTTCTCTACAACCAATAATTTAAGAGAATAACCTGGGGGGCACTGAGAGGTTAAGTCTTCAGGGAAACACAAATCAACTATTTTTAAAAAATACATCCATATATTTAACAAATAGGAAGGAGTCTTCTGACATTATAATGTTGTTCCCACAAGTTTCAAATGAAATAAAAAGTGTTCACTGTTTTATTCCTCAGTTTCACCTAGTTATGAGTACCATCAATATTTAAGTTTTTGTTTAAAATATCTTACTTATTCAGAGTAGTGTAACCAATAGCAATTAAAAAAAACTTTGGAAAAAGGATGTAGTTTGGAAACCTCAACTTAGACAGGAAACAAAGGAAAATCACCAAAAACAAAAGAAAAGCAAACATACTCATCTGAAATTTCAATGTTGAGTTTCTGCTTGGTTTGGCTTAGAGTGGTCCGATAGAGTTTGGTGGCCATTTCAATCAGGTGGTCACTGCTGAAGAGAAAATCCCCTTTACCAGCTGCTCCTGAGCCCTGAGAGAGAGTAAATGAGAGTTTTAGGTTGCTTTAAAAAAATTTTTTTTAAAAAAAAGGACTTAATGAAAGGAAGCTGCTAAAGAGATGCAACCAAGGTAAGCATTAAGGGTAACTGAATTCACTTCAAAATTGAACACAAGATAAAGAAAATCACCAAGAAAATCAGGAAAGGAACATCAGAGATAAAGAATATGTCCTAATAATAACAACAATATGTGTTAAGTAGGTTACATAACCACTCTGAAAGGTTAATTGTAATTATTATCCTAACTTAGAGATGAAGAAACTAAAGTAAACAGAAGTGGAATAATTCATCCAGGGTCACACAGTTCTATTAAGTCACACAAGTCTTAGTAAGTGAAGGGTTCTTAATCATTTTTGTGTCATGGATTCCTCTGGTGGGCTGTTGAAGTCTACAGATCTCTTTCTCAGAATAATGTTTTAAAACACCTACAGTAAAATACATGAATTCCCAAAGAAAACAATTATAGAGAAATAAACATTTTTTTCTCCATCCAAATACAAGGATTCTTTATAATTTGGAAGTGCTTGTGGTACCCAGGTGGTTAAGAATCCCCTGATTTAAAAAAATTAAAGGCACAAAATTCTGGAACCTAGAGGACAACAATAAAAATAGTGTTTGTCCAGTTAGGTGGTGCAGTGATCTTTAAAGCTCTGGGCCTGGAGTTAGGAAATCTAGTCTTAGATATTTACTAGCTGGATGATCCTGAGCAAGTCCCTGAACTCTGTTTCAGTATCCTCATCTGTAAAATGGGTTGGAGAAGGGAGTGGCAAACTACTCCAATATCTTTGCCAAGAAAACTCAAAATGGGGTTATGGAGAGTTGGACATAAACAACTGAACAAGAACTGATACTTAGGAACTGTTTGTTTTTTTTTCCTTGAGAGCAGACTTAGGCTTTGGACACTCTTATATTAACAAAATGGGTATTTCTTCCAACTTTTTCAAAGTCCTAGAATGAGTTTATCTAGCATTCTTTTATCTGCCTTCCAGAGAATTCAAAAGTAATCATTACATTTGCAAAAGGGAGAGGTGAGGGCAGAAAAGAATTATGCACTAAGATTACATGGGATAAGATTCTGATCTGAATGAGGATTACTTGTTCCTGAATTCATGTTCTTAAAGGTCCAGGAGTCATTCATATGGCTCAGTCTTGACCATGGTAAGGTTTTTTTTCTCTAGCACCCCCTTCTTCACATGTTCAATATTGCTAAATACATATTGACAAGGAAGAAAAGGATGTGTGTGTGTGTATGTGTGTGTGTATATGTATTCACACTACTTCTATCTTCTAATTGTACATACACATATGAGATAAAGTGATTCAACAGTTAAATAAACACATCATCAAACAAGATTAAAATTGAGAAGTCACTGAATGCCTGGAAAAGTGTACGTCTGAGTTGGGCAAGCTGGTTTCCATTCACCCAAAATGAGTAACTCCAATGATGGCTTAAATTCAGCATAAACCTCAAATTATACAATGATCCAGATATGGAAATCAGACGTTCCTACTTTTTGAAAAATAAGCTTAAAATTTACCTCTTTTAGGTGGACAGCAAAGAAACCATCATTTTGAGAGCTCATGGACACTTTTGTAACATCACCCAGAGGGACTTCAGATTTAATATGTCCAGACTTTTGATCAGCAAGAAGAAGATTATTATTTGTTAGAAGGAAAATTCTGGATGCACACTGAAAGGAAACAAAAAGGCAAGATGAAAAGACCAAGGTGTAAATAATGAAGGATTTATAACAATAATGGATTGCTAATAACCATTCACCTTTAAAAACCATAAGCAGGAAAGTAATTTCCAGAATATAAGTTGATTCCATAATATATTACTTTGCATGAAGATATTCAAATTTAGTGAGAGGCAATGTAATACACTGAAAAAAATCAATGAATGCAGAATCAGAAAACTGGGCAGTAGCCTTGGCTCTACCACTAAATAGCTTGGGTGACAATTTTAGAAAAAGAAGGAATTATGCTAAATGAATTTTTAGGTTTCTTAAAGCTTTAAAATTCTACCCCGGGTCAAAATTTTCTTGGCTCTATCAATTTTGTCCAAACTAATGCCACTAGGCAAAACAGGGCCATAGAATTCAGAGTTAGAAGAAATTTTAAAGAGCATGAGCTCCGTGATTCTCAAAGGATGCATGCCAGTGTAGACCAGCTGGCCATTAAGTTTTGGCTCGATATGTCACAAATGAGTCTCCTAACTCCTCTGAATTGAGTCATGAGTCCTCCTGGAAAAGAATAATACTATGCTGTGAATAAAAAGTCTGAATTCCAACTGTAGCTGATGAAGAAGAAGAGGATAGAGAAAGAAGGCTTGCCTTCTCCCCACATCACAATGTAGCATCCTTCACAGGGACCCTAATGAAAGCCCAAGCAGAAATTTAAATCATTCATTAAAATTTGGAAAAGGAGGTAAAAGTATTTGACATAAATTCACATTTTAAATGTCTGACATAAATTCACATTTTAAATGTCTTTTATTGTTGGCATTTTTACCTTCCCATTAGCTCGGTTAACTTTGTTCACGACTTCAGCAATGATAATTTTTTCTTCAATGGCATCTTTGAGTTTCTTATACTTGGGGTCCTTATTGATCTCCAGGTAAGCCCCTTGAAATGGCTGACCAACACTACAACAATAAAAAAGGAAATAAAATATTTTATGAATGGTTTTAAATGGTGGTCACACTGTTACAGAATGACCAGGTTTAATATAGAATTGAAACTTAACACACCTTTAGGAATAGTGTGTCACCTTCGTAAAAATGCAGACATCTAAATTTTCATATATTTCAATGTTTTATCACTTGCACCTGGTCCTCAAATGCAACTAGAAATGCATATTAATTCTATTCACATCTCTATTTTCCTGTTGCCCTTGCACTGGCTGGCAGTATCAGTTTCTTTACCCTAAATCTCATGAGGCTCTCATTTGAGGAACATTCCAGTATAGGTGCATGATGCTGAATGAACTTGAGTCCCTTTCTGCTCTCTGCTCAAATGAAGGCCTTACCTGAAGCTGTCCCCAAAGCATTTATTAGCAGCTTTTCACAATGTATAGTGATGGGAGAAAGGGTACATGTAATTACCACCATCTAACACAATGAAAAATTTAATTTTCAATCTCCAAGAGGAAGGGAAATCAATAGGTGTTTGTGGGCACAGGAGTTAAAATACATGTTAAGAGTAACTGCCGCAGAACAATTTAATGTAGTAGGAAATGACATGACTTCCCCCACCCCAGATCTTTTAAATAAGGCTCTGAATAGTAAATACTTGGGAAAACTGTAATTCTATCTTCCTGGGACACATTAAGCCACTTTCATAGAACAAAACAGAAAGATTTCAAAGTATTTACTTTAACACATTAATTCTTTTTTTTAAATTATTTTTATTTAAGACAGTGGAGTTAAGAGTGACTTGCCCAAGGTCACACAGCTAGGCAATTGTTAAGTATCTGAGGCTGGATTTGAACTCAGGTCCTCCTAACTCCAGAGCCAGTGCTCTAACCCCTGTGTCACCTAGCTGCCCCCAACATTAATTCTTAAAAAAAAATCCTTAACAAATTCTGTCAAGAAATCATCTATATTGATAAAATTAAAGTTTTTCTACAGAAAAGGAAACTGAGACCCAGGAAGCCAAATAACTTGTCCAATGTGATAAGTAGTCAGGCCCAAAGACAAAATGTGAACTCTAACCAGAGGCAGAAATTTTGATCCCTTCTGTGCTCTTTCTAGTATTCTGCCATTGACCCTCAGACATGAACATCTTTATAAAAATCAAGGGCCCACAAGGGTAGCATAGGGCACTGGAAGCCTCAACCTGAGATGAAGAGTTACCAAGATCACAAACAAAATTCTCCATCCTTGAGAACCAGTTGGGAGATTGAGGAAGAAAACTGGTCACAAAACTATTCTCCAAGAGTTGCAATGCCAAAAAAAGTTTTGGGAGATAGCATGGCCATCCTATTCCAGTCAATACTATAGACCACCAACAAACCTAACAACAACCAAATGACCAATATAAAACATTTAGGTTGTTGTAATTTTTAAATTTCTTAAGTGGCAGTTCAAAAGTTAAACCCCAAATTGTTTGAATTAATCAAAATGCTGCATAAATTCTGCTAATTAGTATCATTAGTATTTGTTTCTAAATAACCACCTTCAGGAAAACGTCACCAAAAAAAATTCATGATCAATTTCCAAAACATATTTCAAGAAAAAAATTAGCTTCCAAAAAAAGGACAAATATTCAACTTTCAACTTATGCTGTGATTTAAGTTACAATCCTGCTATTCTTTATCATTATTTTTTGCCATCTTTATTGCTCAAGAAGAGTATGTCTTCTAACTCAGGAAAAGTGCTTGAAGAATAATATTTCAAACAAATTGATATGTGCAATTCTCTCTATGTAAACCTTCACAAAATGTAAGGCAATGTATTTTCATTGTCAAATACTCTTTTGGGAGAAAATGATACAATTGCCTTAAAACATTTAAAACTTTACAAGGTACTGTTTTTGGAATTACCAAGTGAAAAAGTATGCTATGCAGAAGAAAAAATAATCTTTATGAGTTATGATTAAAGAAAAGCAGTGTAAGGCATCCAACAGGAGAAGAATGGCTTTCTGCACCTGCAATTAGTAATTTATGCCTTATTTATGAGAGCTATGGGCTTATTACATAGGGAATCAGTTAGCTGTAAGTCAATTAACTAATGCACAATGAGTTAATAGAGTGAAAGGGCACCATTTATGGGAGCTAAGCAATCCTCAAAAAGCTTCAAATTGAGTCACTCTTCTAATTTCATCATCTTAGTGCAGTTCTGACTAATTTCATGGATATTTTAAGGCAAGACAAATTGAACAATGATTACTGTAAAACTGCCAGTAGAAATTTTATTTCTTCTCTAGGAATTATGGAGAAATGCCTCATAATCCAAATATATTTAATCTTGATACTGGATAGCTCAGAATAATTAGGAGTTTGAAAATATGGGTCCTACCTAATTATTTCATAAAGTATTGCGCATGATACCAATGATTTAGACAAAAATCATTCAATACCATTACGCCAATGGACTGACATACATGCATACATACATATATATATATATATATATGTATACACACACACATATACATATACATATATATTTTATGCCTCCATATCTATTTGTCAAATCTTTTTTGTGAGTAAAATAGAAACAACAGTACCTGGAAGGGTATAAGGCCTTCTTGTCTTTGAAGAGTTCACTGGCTTCCAGTTTCTCTTCATAGATGAGCTTCCGCTGATCTGTGAACTGGTCTCTGTATTTTTTACACTGCAATGTATCATATGAAAGAGAAAACCAGATGTGATGTTTTCTTGCTGCATTATTAATCACATTTAAATTGCATGGTAGAGTAATGTGAACAACTCTATAGATAAACAACCCAATTAAGTTTTACTTTAAAGTTTTGTCAATATCACAATGGCGAAGGGTATATGTGTGTGTATATATATATATATATATATATGTATATATATACATATATATATATATATATATATATATATAGATAGATAGATAGATAGATAGATAGATAGATAGATAGAGAGAGAGAGAGAGCAGGGGTGAACCTTGGAGTTTGGAAGACCTCTCTAAGCCATCCAATAATTGAAGGAAACATGAAGAACAATGGTCAGTCATATTAGAATTAGGAAGGTCTCAGATCTTTTTCTAAAGCTCTAAATTGCTCAACAGTTGTAAATTTGTACTGTAGAGGAAGTTTTCTCATTGAGAACTCTTTGTTGTAGATCAGTCATTTCAACTGTGTCTGATGCTTTGGGACCCCATTTGGGATTTTCTTTGTAAAGATATTAGAGCAGTTTACTATTTCTTCCTCTAGTACATTGCCCAAGGTCACAAAGCTAGGAAGTGATTTGAACCTAGAAAGAGGAGTCTTCCTCTAGGCCCAGTGCTCTACCCATGATAGCATCTAGTTAGTAGAGTGAGTTCCCTACACAAAAGAAATTAAGAGATATTGTCTTCTCCTGCCCCACTAACCAAATGCTTAGTCTTGTGGGAAAAAATAATATAATTATTTTCACCCATCAATATACTGTAGTTCTTTTCTGAATGACAAAGTCCTCTCTCTAGGCATTAAGCTAGAAGCACTATTTCCTCACCCTCAGGCTCAGTTTACTCTAATTATAAAGAATTTTTTCATCTTTCATCAATAATGAAGGACTGATGCTGTATACAGACACTGGACATGACTGAGAGCTGTTTTAGGAACCCTGGGTACCCCAGAACTATGGCAATGTATATGGAAGACTTCTTGCATTTTAAGTTATACCTGGGACACAAGTATAAAGAAAGAGATTAGCATTAGATTGATTGTTCTTGCTAAATTCACATATGGAGCTATGGGTAGAGCTGTGAGGAGAAATCAGAAAGTCTGATTCTTTTTCCTTTTGTTTTAATTCTATTTATTCAGCTACTATCACTACACTAATGATAATAATTCACTCGTAAGGATTCATAACTTACAAAATCTAACAACCCAAGAAGACTTGGGATCCAATTTCAAACTGTGTGTGTGAGATCTTGACCAAGTTCTTTAAACTTCTAGTACTTTCAGTTTCCTCATTTGTAAAATCTGAGGCATTGGACCTAATGATCTCTAAGATTACAACTCCAGAGGGAAATGGGACAAGTATAGGGTATATAAGTTAACGTGACCCCACTTTTACAAGCAACAGTTACACAACAGGTTGTCAGATAAAATACAGAATCAAAAAGAGGTAATGTGGAAACAGACCCAGGTTTGGAGTCAGCAGGTTTGGATTAAAATGTTACCTGCTACTGCATCCAATCTGTTTGAATAACTTGGGCAAGTAAGCATCAGTTTCCTTATCTACAAAATGAGGTGAGACCAGATAGCCTCTGAGGTCCACACCAGCTCTACATCTACCTTCCAAACACAAGATTATAAAAATAGGCATTTTGGATTAACTTCCTCCACTTGAAGGGAATTTTCATAAAAAACTTCAACGTTTTGTTGCCTGTTTATGGTAGAAGTTTATAAATCTTACGACGTGACTTAAACAATCTGTAGCATGTATCTTTTATGCATGGTCTAAATATACTCTATTCAATGGCTTTGAGTCCCAGATCACTTTTTCCCTAGGTGTATTTTTTGAAACAACTGTTCACTTAAACAGAGAAACTATCTAAAAATAACTAGAAATAAAAAAGGGTGACAGTGAATTGGTAAAAGATTGTCTAATGAATGTACTCCCTTCATGCCATTGCAAGGTAGATAGGACTGTCTAGACTCTGTGTTGCGTGTATGGTACAATGGCGGCACCTATGACTTCACTGCTGTGGGAGAGAGAACTCCAGTGTAGAAGACGACCAAACCAACTCTTATCTATAACCTATTTCCTGAGAGAGGCCCCTGGGGTACATATGTCATATGTTAGAGGCAGGCTCCAAGATACTCCATTTGCTATCAATAATCCTAATTCCTTACAGAAAGAAATTTTAGGAGTAACTGTTCACTGTGAGATCTGTGCAGGGAGGAAAAGTAAGTCTCATGTCAGACCTGGGTGGATTTTTGCCATTTCCACAGAAACATCTAAAATAAACTGTGCCCGAATTACTTTAAATGGCTGATGTTTCATTCAACTTTTCTCAGATGTGCTGAATATTAACAAGCAAAAAGATAATTGAACTGACACCTCCCTCCCTCTTAGGAGAGGAGGGCATTTCTAATTAACAAGCAGCACTAGCCCTTATTTTACCCTTTTCTTACTATTAGCTGGTTTGTGGCTGCAGCATAGATTACTGCTATGTGGTGTGTCAGTGAATAAACATTTGTTAATGCTTATTCTTAATATTAATTTACTTTTGCAAAATGGGCACTATGCTAAGAACTTGGGATGCAAGGAAACTTGGAAGGACTATTCCTGCTCTCAAGGAGCTCACAGTCTAACAAAAGGAGATAGTATATAAATATGTAAATAGTACAAGACATATATAGGATAAATCAGAGAAATTCTCAAAGAAAAACTACTACTATGGTTGAGAGTAAGGGTAGGTTTTCATAGTAAGTTAAATATAAGGAACAAAAGGAAATAGCAACCCAAGTCCTTGGACTGTTCCTCTTCAATTTTGAAAGAAAATTTTGTTAAAAACACATTTTTAATATAAACTCAACAGAAAGTCAGATTCTCTGAAAATAGCAGCATATGGCACCCTACCCTCCACAAATGGAAAATCCTTTTTAGTTCCTTGTGGGTAGAATCCAAAAAGAGGTAAGGTCTTGCTGGCCAATTTTTGTCTATCGGGGACAAAGAAGGCATCTTATTTTTCATTTCCAAGAAGTATTTTTGCACCTGTGTTGAATTTAAGATGAGAGATTAGATAATTCACATTAACAGAAGAAATGCATAGTTTCATATATGAAACAGTCAAATCTCTATATAGTAACTTAGATTTTGTTTGCTTACCTTCTAATTGAAATTATTTAAGCTCCCCTTTAAACTTTTCTGAATAGGTATTTTAAGCATCTTTTACCAATAGGAATATTAGGGAAAGAAAGGGAACTCTCCAGGTTATTTTGTGAAGATGCAGTGATAAGAGCCCTGGACCTGGAGTCAGGAAGACCTGAGTATATATCCAGCCTTGGAAATTTACTGGTTGGATGACCTCCTACAAAGAGCTTTACTGTTTGCCTCGGTTTCCTCAACTATAAATAAGGACACTAACAACACCTATTCCACAGGGTGGTTGTGAGATTCAAATGACATAATGTTTAGAAAGTATCATATAATAGATGATATATTAAAGTTTATTACTTCCCCTTCCTCTTACCCTTTCTGAAGACTCCTCCCTCCTTTTCTTTTACTTCTCTCCTTACATCCTTACCTTTGTCTTCCAACCTCAAGCTTTAGCTCCTTAAGTTCTGTAGGATAGGGCTAGTTTGATTTCTAGCTATTTTGTAAATATTTATACATGTCTTTCCTGATATATAACATACAGTAACTTGAGAAGAGGAATTATCTCACTCTTTTGTCTTTGTATTGCCATTGTCTAATCAATTTGTCAATCAATAAGCAGTTTTTCCTATGTTTCAGGTACTGGCAATACAAAGAAAGGCAAAAACCATGCCCCTGAATCAGAGGAGGGAGCTCACATTCTAGAAAGGGAGAAAACAGATAAATAACTAGGGAATCAGCTACTGGAGGTACTACAGAAATCTTCCTATAGAAGATAGGATCTGGAAAGAGTCTGGAAGGAAGTTAAGATTCCAAAGTGAGGTAGGAGACAGTTCCAAGAATGGGAGATGGACTAGACAAAAGTTGAGAGAAAAGGGATGGAGTGTAACCTCTAAAGTAGGTCAATCTAGCTAGACTGTACAATGGAAGATGAGGAGTAAAGTATAAAAAGACTGGAAATGTATGGGGTTTTCCTTTTAATGTATTTTCAGACATTTTATTTTTAAACTTTGGGAAGAAAAAGTACATGAGTCTGTAGTGGTAAAGCAAATACTCAATTTGACTATCTTTATAGCAGAGGTACTTAAGGAAAGAGTCCATGGACTTGGTAAATTTTATTTAGTGCTTTTCAAGTCCTTTCTGAGAAGGGACCACCAGGCTGTCACAGGGGTCTAGGCCACAAGGAAATCTCTGCTCCATTTGTACTGTGGAGAACACTATGGATGAGTGTTTATCTATTTCAGGCCTCATTTCATATTGATGATGAGAGGATGGCTGGACAATACTATCTCTATCCCTACATCTATGAAAAAATGTTTACATGATCTTAACATATACACAGGACATACAGTATTGGAACAGAGCCTCTAAGGCTGCGTTTTTCTCTTATCCAGTCAAATGCTTTTTTGGAATCTACCAGTGATAAACACAGCTGAAGCTCATTATCTGCATCTTTTGGTCAGCTGTGTGACTGGAGTGGGTGATCATGGCCAAAGAATTCATCATGGAGTGGTTAATCTTCTGGTGGTTAAGTCTCTCCCATAATTTTGGAAGGCTGGTATTGAGACCAGACAGAGGCCCTTGTAAGACTTTAAATCAGCAAATAATATCCTACCTCTGCCCATTACATTTTAAATTCTGCTACTAGATATAGATTCACAAGTTGAGTATTTACACAGCCTAGGGGCAAACAGCACTTTCACAGGTTGAGACTCGACATCATAGAGACCAGCTAGTCCATTCTGGATCTGGGAAAAACAATGCCCCCTACAATATACTCCACCAAGTGACTAGCCAGCCTTTGCCTTCAGACCTCCCTTATGAAAGAATCTATTAAATTATAAAAGAAATCATTTTTCTTTTGGATAGTTTTATTTATTGGGAAATCCTCAGAGCAAGTTTAAAGGTACATCTCTGTAACTTTCCTCCATTTCTCACAATACTAACATTTGGGGTCAAGCAAAAAAAAAACATAATGGGTCTTCATATGAATAGTTCTTCAATCACTAAAGGTAGCTTTGGTGTCCCTTATCCTATGCTAAATCTTTTCTCTTTGAGTCAAATAATTTCCAATTCTTTCAGTTGATTCTCATGGGCAATGATGTAAGGTCTTTTACCAACTGCCTTCTTTTAGGCACTGTCAGATTTATCAAAGACTTTCCTAAATGCTAACTAATTGATCAAGCTAGAGCCTCCCAGTCTTACATGACCTTACATCTCTTAATGAATTCCAAGTTTGATTTGCTTTTTTTCCCTGCCATATCAAACTGCAAACACAAAGAAAAAAAGGGAATAGCATTTTTACATATCAGCTACCTATATCAGACTATTATCCTAAAACTTGTAATTGTTATCTGATCTTCACAATAACCCAGTGGGGTTTTAAATTTTACAGTTGAGGAAAATGAGGCAGATAGAGGTGAGGTGATTTGCCCAGAGTCATTCAGCTCTATTAAATGTCTGAGGTGGGATTTGAACTTGGGTGTTCCTCTTTCCAGGTTCAGTCTCTAGACTCTCCCCCACCTAGTCCATATACAAAGTTTATATTTCTTTTTTTTTTTAAAGTTTTTCAAGGCAATGGGATTAAGTGGCTTGCTCAAGGCCACATGGCTAGGTAATTATTAAGTGTCTGAGGTCGCATTTGAACCCAGGTACTCCTGACTCCAAGGCCAGTGGTCTATTCACTGAGCCACCTAGCCGCCCCCAAAGTTTATATTTCAACAAAACTTTCAAACCTTTGTCAGATGAACTAGCAGCATACCTCCCTACCTCCCATTTTGTACCTGTGAAGTTAATTTTTTTTAAATGTAAAACTAGATCTATCTATTCTGCATTTAATTTCACTAGCTTAAATTTGAACTAATATTTTAACCTAAGATCTTCTGAATTCTGACTGATACCCTATGTTAGTGATCTCCCAGAGTTTTTTGTGTTGTACAAATTTGACAAGCAAACCACCAAGACCTTTCTTCCAAGTTACTGTTGACAGTATAAACAGGGCAAGAATACATCTGTGGGGCACTCCACTAGAAACTCCTTCCAGGATAAATAATTACCAATGACTTCTCATTTAACCATTCCCGAATCTATCTAATCTTACTATAGTCTGGCCTGAAGAATATCATTAAAAGCTATTATAACTCAAGTTGGAACTAATATACTTTAATACTCTGCTCCTCCCCAACAAACTGTAGTCCTCTTATTTTACGTTAATATTGCTTATCATTTATATAGTAGTCTTAATAAGACACAGACAAAGTACAAATGGTCTGAACTTACAATTCTCTGAAGTGTAAACTCATAAATTTTCTTGCCAGCATTGGCTCGGAAGAATTTCCGGTATTCTCTACGTACCTTAAAAGAAAAGGTTAGGATGATTAAACAGATTAACTTTTATCATTTTTTCATAAAAGGTAGTATTTTTCTATTTAAGAGAAAAATAGAAAAGTGTGAACTTACAGACATGCTTTCCAGAAGTAACCAAAATAATTCAAGCATACCAAAAAAGTGATAATTAGGTAAGGGGAAAAAAAGGGGGAGGAAAGTTTAGAAAAGATGCCAACAGGCAATACTTGATTTTTTTTCAAGAGTTCTGGAGTAGTGGGTTATTTTTTCTTAATAATTTTGATGAACTTTTTAAGAGTTGAGCAATTTAAAAATGAACTCTTAAAAGTCAAATGTCTATTTTCAGAAAATACACAAAATAATTCTTTATTATAACTATTCTCTAAAAGAAAAATGAATGCTTGAAAACTACTTAGAATACATTAAATATGAATATTTAAATTCTAACACACATATAAATGATAAGATAATCAGAACATCAGTAAGCCATCTGGCCCTACCTAGAATCAAATTTTGACAAGAGTGAATATAATGTTTAAGAATAAATACAAATATATAGCACTTACAGCTATTTTATCATTATCTATTGTCAAAGAAGTTAAAATATCTAACCAAAAAGAAAAGATTTTCCTTCAAATATTTATAAATTGAATGATGTCAAAAATCATCATTTAGCTATTAAAATTTTGGCTTATTTAGAAACTAATTAATGGGAAAGATAGTGCTCTTTGTCTTTTTTAGGTTTTTTTTTTTTTTTTTGCAAGGCAAATGGGGTTAAGTGGCTTGCCCAAGGCCACACAGCTAGGTAATTATTAAGCATCTGAGACTGGATTTGAACCCAGGTACTCCTGACTCCAAGGCCAGTGCTTTATCCACTACGACACCTAGCCGCCCCTCTCTTTGTCTTTTTTAAAAAAATAAAATCTTACAAGTCCAGTTTTATGTTCTAACCAAGAGACAAGTAGACTTACTTTACATTTTATAATTATCTATTCCTTTTCTTTAGGTCCTAAGTTTTTCAATGACCATTATTTCTCCTAGGTAGCAGTTACCAGATTAATAGAATATTTTAACTTATACTCTCTAAACATTTTTGGTTATACAAAATATGGAATAAAACTGACCAATATTAAAATCTAACAAATTTATGAATAATTATTTTTACTACAGTACAGTTTGTACAAGTGGATAAGGCACATGTGTTTGATTTAGAAAGTGGAGAACCCCATCATAACATAGCTTACTGGTGCCTCATGTCACATAATACCATATGAAAACTATTATCCTTAAAATGGGGGGAAAACAGCAACCCGTAAAGGCCTATTAGAATCTGGTTAGCCTGTAAAATGGGAGTTAGATCTAAAATGGGATCCCACTGGTGAACTTCAGTAAATACTGACTTGTCCACTGTGACAAGATACAAAGGGACTTCTAATTTACCTTGAAATTGTTTCCAAAGTGATATTAATTAAAGTAGCAAATCAATCCATACTATAAAAATAATATCTACAGGTTCTTTGTAACTTACTCTGGATAAAATTCTTGAACTGTTTAGCTCATATTACTTAAATAACAACTATTTTAAGGTAGGAAAATCCATTTATTTTGATAGCTGATCATTTTTATTATTTCTATAATGCAAGGGTAAAAAATGAATTAAACTATTCAGAGGAAGTAAGTGAATCACATAATGGTGCCTAAGAATAATTACACCTAACTAGCATCTCAACTTAGTGTGATTTATTTCTTACTTTGAAAATCACTGATTCCCTAACAAGAGAATATGCAAATTAAAACACATAGATAAGATGGGGAAAGGAATAAAAAGTTTAGTAAATTAATGAAAAATGAAAAACAAAATAATCCCATAGGATATTTCTTGAGTGCTTGAAAAGTGACATTTTGTCAAACTTTTTTTTCTTTCTTTTTAAAAAAATGTTAACTTTTGTTAAGGTATTTTCTCAATATTCCTTAGCTAACTTCTCTATTTTTTAATTTTAGTCGTGTTAATTGAAATGATAATCTGCTAAAATCTATGTATGGAACTAGTAATCAGAATCAGATTCTTCATAGTAGAGATTTAGAATTCCAGTGGTTATTGAAATTCAAAAGTTTGTGAATTTCATATAAATAGTACTTATGTCTTATTTTAATTTCCTCTTCCTTGAACAAGGCTAAAAGTAAATTGCAACATGCTTAACTTTGCTGACACGATGTAAATGGTAAAAATATTGATAGAAAAGGGTGGCTAGGTGGTGCAGTGGATAGAGCACCAGACCTGGAGTCAGGAGTACCTGAGTTCAAATCCGGCCTCAGACGCTTAATAATTACCTAGCTATGTGGCCTTGGGCAAGCCACTTAGCCCCACTGCCTTACAAAAAAAAAAAAAAAAAAAAAAAACTTAAAAAAATTGATAGAAAGGTAAGAATAAATACAAAAACAGGTGACTATGGTCATTGACTCTGTCCACCCACATCTCTTTATTGTATTTGGGGGCTCATCAATGTGAGCATTCCCTCCACTGGTGCAGAATGGAGCCCATTCATACTGTCTCATCCAGTGTGACTCCTGTCTATTTTCTTCCATAATTCTCCCAAGGTGGATGTGTTGAGGGATTTTCCTCTAAAGCTTTTTAACATCAGTGGAGCAATCTATAGATAACACTTTCAAGATTTATAAAGGTATCTATAAATATTATCTCATTTGTTCCTCCCAACAACCCTGAGAGGTAGGTGTTATCATCATTCCCATTTTCCAGATGAAGAAACTGAGGCAGAGAAGGTAAGTGATTGGGCCAAGTCACAGCAAAAGTATCGGGGCTCAAATTTGAGTTCAACTTCTGATTTTATATCCTATGTCACCTGGTGAGCCTGCCTCGCAACTCTCTTTTTTTCATTCCTACAACTTTCTAATAAAGTTATTTATTACATTTTTTACTGGTATATTGCTATGACCTAATCATACCTGCCATGGGTGTTTTCATGTCCTGATGAGTACTTCTGTATTTAAAATTATTTGGAGACTGTTATGTGGCATGATTTATGGTCATGCAGAATTACTAGAGGAATACTGTTGTTAAAAAGAGAGGCCAGTTCTAAAAAATATTTGAGTCATTAAAAGACTGGTTATGATTTTCTAGAGTTAATTTTCTTTTCAATTTTGGGTCTAGTTCACTGTCTAAGACATATATACATTGACTATGGACAATCTTAATTTACTTAGTTTTGCCTGAATGGAACACTGGACCCAAACTCTTTGGAATGATGATGCATCTGCTTGAAGAGGTCCTGCAATGTCCCAGGGCTTAATTCAGTTGGCATCATGACAACTTCCAAAAGCTTTTTAAAATATCTTTGTATCTACAGGGAATTCCTCTTTTACTGATACTTAATGATGAAACTCTGCTGAGAGGGTGGTAAACAATGCTGATATATCTAGATCCATCTCCCTGTTTTAAGACTCATTTAACATTCATAATTAGAGAAACAAAGTTATTTCTGTAATTACAAATTTCAACAAAGCTTGCACAATTTTGACACACATCTCAAAGAGGGGAAAAAAATTATTAAAAATGCCCCAGAGTGGATCATTTGGCAAGATTTCTGAAGTTTAAAGTCCTATTAGTTTGTACACTCTGATTTTAATACCAGAACACTTGCTTTAAAGCAAACACATTTTCTGAATTTAGTGTCCCGATTTAACTTGAGTGGTCCATTAGCCAAGCCTCCAGGATAAACATAGATTGCCTTTCTTCCATCTAAATGTAAAATGTAGTGAAGCATGATTTGAATTAATATTGAACTTGTTTTCTTATGGGTGTTTTAAGGAAAGTTGGGTTTTGGGAGAATTCTCTTTCTATAAATCTTAAGGCATTAAAATTAGGCTGATAAGAGGAATAAAGGAAAAATTATTAAAACATGTTGACTTGTTTAATGAACTGAATTGATGTTAGAAATTTGATGAAGTAAAAATGTCTCCAAAGATCATTTGAAAGTATGTCACTTAAAAAAGATGATCAAAACATATATTAAAATTAGAAAATCATTTACATGGCTTACCCCACCCCAAAACAAAAAATAAAACAAATCAGGTAAGTCTAGAATCTAAAAGATAGTGCAGATCAATAGCAAGCACACACACACACATAAAAACAACAGTTGATGATGTTAGTAGGTGCCACCCCTGAGTTCATTGTTGAGAGGAAGGAGTGGTTGAGAGAGTACCTTCAGTCCAAGCCAGTAAGCCCAAATGACAGCAACTGCATGCTTACGCCTAGCCTCTTCCTTCAAGCGTTTCAATTCCCTTCGAGCCTAAAAGGTTTAGATAGTGAATAACAGAGACAGCCCAATGCAGATAGCACAATCCCAAACAGAACAGCTAATTTATGAATAAAGGTTACAGAATGATGGAAGAACAGGATATGACCATTTAAACCCAAGGATCAGTGTGAAAATGATGCAAAGGAAAAGTTCTTGCCCAAGAGTCAAACTGGGGTACCAGAAGCCAAAGATTGATGGTATTCTGCCATTATTCCTATTTTCTTTTTGTCTTGTCCCTTCCCTCTTTTCTTTCCTTCCATTTTTCCTTTATTTCTTCTTCCTTATTCTTTTGCAATCCTTGCCCAACCACGCTTTAGGGGTAACTTGGGACTAAAGAAATCATATGTCTTTTTTTGTTTTTATTAACTAAAAAGCAAATTTTTGAAAGGAAGCATTCAATAGTGACTACAAAAGGGAAAAATATAAATAAAGGCTCTTCCCTTGAAGATAGATCTTAAATTAAAAACAAATTTTTTTGTATTAAAAATATGAAGTTTTCTTTATGAAAACTTAGTCACTGTTATAAGTCAAGTATTTAGAGAATATGGTGGAGTTAACTTCAAACCTCAATAAGTTTGGAATGCAAAAAAAATTAACTAATTTTCAAACTAACTATAAGCACTTAGTTTTTAACTAAGATTTAAATATTTATTTTGCTATAAAAATAAACAATGATACTTACTAGGTAGAAGATGTTGGAAATTTTACCACTTTTCAAATGCATGTACTTCATTAAATGTAAATAAAAATGTGAATTTTAATGTAAATAAAATGTGAATTTATGTATATGTAAATAAAATAGTGAATTCTACTTTTCCATTTTTAGAAATTCATGAGATTTCTATTTTAGATTTTGGAAAAAGTTCAACTATTAAATTTGTTTACTTGTTTATGCATTTTTAACCATCAATGGGACAATGATTTTCAATAACATAGATATGTAATATGTAATTTATTAATTAATAATCATTTTCATTTAAAATGAGTGGCTGACTTGTTTTTATATATACATCTCAAAAGATATATGGCTCAAGGATAGACTCATGAGGTCCACTAAAGAATATAGGTCTCATGGACAAAAACTAAACTATGATTACAGTTTCAGTTATGGTTGGAATATCAAGAAACATTTCCTTGACTCAGAAATGGATGAAAACAACTTTGATTTACACGAAGAAATAGTTCATGTCTTAAGTCAATGGAATAACACAATCTTGGATAATTTATTATGAAATTCCAAATCCAAGCTGAGTAAACCACACCAACTGGGTTGATACATTATTAAAGGTGTTTGTTACTCTTGATATATGGAGGTCTACTGCTCTCTGTCCCCATTTTGATGTCCATTTATATTTTTATTAGAATGCAAAGTCCTTGAATGGGGGCTGTATTTGTATTCCCAGTGATTACACAGTTTGGCACTCTTAAATGCTCTACCAGTTTGTCTATAGTGTAATGGGTTGAGAGTAAATCTACTTTAGATAGTTTTGAGCTCTTCAAAAGACTTTTCTCATTGAGTTTGCAGTGATAATGGTAATAATAATAATAATAACTACTAACATTTTTATAGCATTTGAAAGTTTGTGTGAAATGTAGGTCTTGGATCCAGATCTTCCTAAGTCCGATCCTCTATTCATCCTATCAGGTTGCCTCAGGGGGGGCCCACACCCACAATTTTAACTTTAAAAAGGAATCCAAATTTTGAGCAGAGACCTGATGCTGTTTAAAGTAATAAAACTATCTAAAATATTGTTCCCTGGAGTATTTTCAGGGTTCACACAGCCACCAACTCTAGCTAGGGGATTAGCAAGAGTATTTCAGGAAGACTTTGTTTCTGAAAACAAACAGCTGATGCTGAAATTCCGGGGATTCCTTGAGGGCCATAAGGCTAATTTTGCACGGAAATAGCATTCTGTTAAAACTCAGATGATAATTTTATATTTGTAATGTTTGCTTCCCAATAGCTGGTAGTTGTCTCTGAAGACTTGGGTAAATAAATTTCATTCTTAAACTTCTTTTAAAAAGTTAAGATTTTTTTTAGGTTTAAGTATTTCCATTGTAAAGAGATTGCAAGAGATACAATCCATATTTAAAAAAAAAATAACATAAAAAGTTAAACGCAATGGCTAGTAGCCAAGAGAAAACATGCATGCTGCATTTTAGTTCAAATAATTTCAAACCTATTTTCAATTTTAAAACACTTTTTAAAAATTCTACACTAGCAACTCATTAGTAAGCCATTAGTACTATTTGTTGGAACATGCTCAGTTTCCCACGAACACTACCGATATGAAGACTCTGGGGCATCGGACGCATGCACCAACATTAGCCAGCTTTCACATTAGTCATTAATCCTCTCTAGAAGCTACCGGAGGGGAGTGAGGAGATGTGAGCATCAAGTACCTTCAGTCCAAGCCAGTAAGCCCAAATAACAGCAATAGCATGTTTATTCCTAGCCTCCTCCTTCAGCCGTCTCAGTTCCCTTCGCGCCTGTGGTGTATTTGAAAAGGAGTGATAGAAAAGTTTAAGGCAGAAATGGTTACTGCTGGTTCCCCATGGAGAAAGAAAAAAAAGAGAGAAACGAGTAAGTATAAAATAGTGAACTTGAAAGCATGGGCTGCTGTTCCAGGTCCAAACTGCTGACAAACGAAGCAAGCAGCAAGAGGGAGGGGAGCCAAATGCAAGTTTGGGGAATGGGAGCCAGGGAGGCGTTCCTCTGTCCTGCTTAGGGAGGGTGCACAGTTTTGCTCCCGAGTCTCTCCCCAACCACTGGCTTCATAAGGCGGTGCCTCACCTACCTGTGTACCATGCCAGAATGCAGCAATGGTGGTGACGGCTTCCTGACAGCGTTTCTCATGTTTTAATTGGCGCAGAATCTTTCGAGCCTAGGGGGGGCACCCAAAAGAAAAAGAAAAATGAAAACATATATTATCTCCCCATCCCACTCAAAACCTGAACTGTCTGCCTCAGTTTCCCTCGATAGTAAAATGAGGATATTAACAGCACCTATCTCTCCCAAGGTTGTTGTGAGGATCAAATGAGATAATATTTGTAAAAAGTGCTTAGTGCCATGTCTAGCACTTATTGGTGCAATACACTTTTAAAGATAATTTCAAAATTTCAATAGCTAATCATCACCATTCATTATTCCCTTTTAACAGCCATGTAAGAAGACATGAGAGAAAATGCAATTTACCCTCATGTCCTTTCAGAAACAGGGAGGGGATGATGGGATCAGTAACAATCCATACACTGTCAAAATTCCATTGATGTGTTTCTTAGTTTTGTTTTTTTTTTTAGATTTTTCAAGGCAATGGGGTTAAAGTGGCTTGCCCAAGGCCGCATGGCTCGGTAATTATTAAATGTCTGAGGTCAGATTCGAGCCCAGGTACTCCTGACTCCAATGCCAGTGCTCTATTCACTGCGCCACCTAGCCGCCCCTGTTTCTTAGTTTTAAGCTGAACCACTTCCTTCCCTCTTTTTTAAATCTTTGTTAAAAAAGGATGGCTTTCCTGAAGAGATTATGAACAAGGATAAAAACATCACTTGTACAAAAATATTCATAGCAGCCCTATTTGTGGTGGCAAAGAATTAGAAATTAAGCAAATGTCCTTCAATTGGGGAATGGTTTAATAAACTGTGGTATATGTATGTGATGGGATACTATCATTCTATTAGAAGTCAGGAGGGATGGGAATTCAGGGAAGCCTGGAAGGATTTGCATGAACTGATGCCGAGTGAAATGAGCAGAAACAGAAAAACACTGTACACCCTAACAGCAACATGGGGGTGATGATCAACCTTAATGGACTTACTCATTCCATCAGTGCAATAATCAGGCACAATTTGGGGGTATCTGTGATGGAGAATACCATCTATATCCAGTGAAAGAATTGTGGAGTTTGAACAAAGACCAAAGACTGTTACCTTAATATTTTTTTTAAAGTTATCTTATTATGTAATTTTGCTCTCTTATACTTCATTTTTTTTCTTTAAGGATACGATTTCTCTTTCATCACATTCAACTTAAATCAATATATAATGGAAACAATGTAAAGACTAACAGACTGTCTTCTGTGGGGGGAAGGAAGTCAGATTAGGGGGAAAATAAATAAATTTTAAAAAAATTTAAAAAGGATGGGGCAGCTAGGTGGCATAGTGGATAAAGCACCGGCCCTGGAGTCAGGAGTACATGAGTTCAAATCTGGTCTCAGACACTTAATAATTACCTAGCTGTGTGGCCTTGGGCAAGCCACTTAACCCCGTTTGCCTTACAAAAAAAACCTAAAAAAAAATTAAAAAGGATGGCTTTCTGGGAGGAGACAGGGGAAGGTGTAAGTTTGAAAATTAAGATGATGGAAAAAAAGGAAGATTAATTACAGCACTTTAAAATGAATTCTACCTTTTAAAAGTTTATTTTTAAAAGAACTAATATCTGTATGAATGTTAAGAAGTTATTTCACCACCATGAGAGTTTTATACGAGTCAAAAATGCAATGATCAAGTCTTCACAACAACTCTGATGTAAGAAGTGCAAGTATTCCAATCCTATTTTATAGAAGATTAAATGAAGGCCCAGAAGTGAAGTGATTTGAATCTGATCATACAACCAGAAAGTCCAAGCCAAGATTCACAGTCAGGTCTTCCATCTTCACATCCAGCCTCCTTTCTACTATATCTCCATTGCTCTTATTTCAGGGCAGACCAGCAGAACCTCATATTCATAAATGATAAAACCAACAACTAAGAGAAGGTGCAAAGCCTGCTCTATGGTAAGATAGCAGGTCTCAGAATGTGTGCTAAGGAACACTAGTTGTCCCTACAGGTCATTCAATAACAATGTGATCCTATTTAGAAGTGATATGTGAAAAGTGGCTATCTGTATCTTCATTTCTGACATGAACAACTTAGGGCATTTTACACAGACTAGAAACAACATCACCAACTCACTGGCATTTTAGAAAAATCCATGTTCAGCCTATATCAGATTGCCTTCTGTTGGGGGGAAGGGGAAGGGAGGGAGAAAAAATCGTGAAACTCAAAACCTTGCAAAAAAAAAATGATTGGTAGAAACTACCATTGTATGTAATTGGAAAACAAATAAAATATATAATAATAAAAATCAATGTTCTTCCCTACATTTGCTGGCTGTGACGATGGCAACTGAGAGCAGTGCCATTGTCCTAGCCAAACAATGTTCAGACCAAGGGAGTATGACAATCACTTCAATAGGGAAAGGAAGTTTTGACTAACTCTGTCCTTATATATCAGACAAATTCTGATAAATCATGAGAACTTTAAATGGATCATCTAAAAAAAGGAAGGATAACCACCAGTTTGCATGAAAGGGATGTCTCCTGTGTGTGATGTCTCTACTAAAATAAATAAACAAAAAAAAAACTTGCTTAAATAGCACAAAGAACAAAGGATTTGGCAGAGGTGAGGTAAAGGCACAACCTTCCAGCCAAGGTTGGGTTGATAATACATAAAAAAAGGAACTAGAACCATGAGGAGTGAGCAAAGAGAAAATGGGCAAATGTAGCTACCAGGTGAGAACAGAAACTGTTACTAGAACAAATAATGTCAAGTCAAATTGGATGAACTGGGGTAAATCAATGGTGGTAGGATCCAGACTTAGAAATGATTGTAGGGAGGAACTATGCAATGTGATCTTGTTGCTTATTATTTGGACTGAATAGTACTTTGCTTCAGGATAATCAACTCTAGCAATCCATTACAAAGGTCAATCATTCCCAAGGCTGGCCCAAGCCCTTGGACCCTAGAAATTCCACAATTTTGGAGATGGTCTGTTAATCTGAAGGGTAATCTCTGAGCCCGAGTCATTATCAGAAAGTTTTATCCAGGTCAGAGTCAGGGCATTTTGAGGCAAGGCCTACGACAAGTAACAGCCTAAAGGGTCTTGGATAAAGAACATCAGAGTAGCCCTGGAATTAGCCTTTGATAAGAAGGACTTAAAAGTAGATAACTGACTTATTCCTCTAGAATTGATCAGGACTCAGAATACATCACTATGATAGATCACATATCCTTGAGACCACCCCAGAGTCAGAGAATAAGGAGAGAAGAAGGGAAAAATGTTGATGTCCCACAGTCTGGCAAGATCAAAGGCAGGAAAACAAGGTTTTCTGAACCAGAGGTATCAAAAATGTTCCAGCATGGCCAGAATCAGATTAAAATGTAATTAAGAAATGTTTAACATAATTAAAAATATAATAAAATCTCGATTATGTTACATTTTTAAACTAAGTCACTATGGCACTATTGCTTTGGATTCTAGCTTCCCAAGTATAGGTATCCGATAAACTAATTTTTCTATCATTGATCCTCCCCAAGCCTTTCTCAGAGAAAAAAGAGAGAGTGAGTCTAGAATAAAGAAGAATTTGGTAACCAGTCTGGCCAGCAACATGTATTACTTTACATCTGATTGATTAAGGGGGCAAAACTGAGACTAAGAAGACTTCTTCCTTCTCAACAGTTCTAGGGACCCATCACTTAGAAAGAATGTAAAGATTCCAAACAAGTAAATCACATTCTATTCAAACTCACCTTCCATCCTCGGATGAAAGACTGTATCACAATGGTAGAACTCTTTATCTGTTGATATTTCTTCTGTTGCTGCAGGTAAAAAAGAAAAAAGATGTCAACAATTCTATTTATAGATCCATAAAATATATAAGCTTTAAGAGGTTGTACAAAGGCAAGAGTTGACTCTTAGAGTGGAGGAGAAGATGAAAAGGAATTAAGTTCCTCTAGCTTCTCTGACTTCCAGTTACTTGCTAACCCCTCTCTGATAGCCTTTCCCCTAACCTGTATTGAACAGCAGTGGTAGTGGGGCCACCAGGACTCATGTTCACAAAAAAGGTATGTTTCCAAGGTTAATTCCAGTCATACTCCCTGGGGGTCAGGGGAGAGGGTATCAGTGATATTAAATAAATGATTTTTTCTTCATTCTCACCCCCGCCCCCCATTCTGATTTCTCTTCTTTGCAGCTTTTGACACTTGTCCTTTTGCCTCTCCTGGATATTCTTTCCTTTGGTTTCTGGAAGCTCTTTCCTAGTTCTCCTACCTGTCTGTCTTCTCCTTCTCAGTACACCACATGAATCATCAAGCATCTCCCCTCACTACATCCTCCCTTAGTGATATAATCAGTTCCTACAAGCAGCTTCAATGGTCATCTATACATATGACTTCCAAAACTAATAACTAGTCATAATCTCTCTTCCACTCTGGTTCTGTATGACCATCTGCCTAGCTGCTGAATAGGTTTACTTCACAATCACAAAACAGAGTTCTTTGTCCTAAATCTACAAATTTTCTCTAGGAGATTAGCCAGATTTGCTAGATCAGTCAGGAGTTTTTTTCCCCCCCTGACTCCAGGGCCGGTGCTTTATCCATTACGCCTCCTAGCCACCCCTAAAATTTTTCTTAAGAAGCCAGGGAACCTCATTACATAGTGGTTTCTATAAAATGAACCAAAATGTTATCTCATAAATTTGATTTAGCAAATAAGTGGAAATTATTTCAGAATATCATCTATGGAAGAAACTGCCATGGTATAAGGAAAATATTTAGTCCAGTGACTAGATTAGATGAGTAATTTTATGTTTAATTATGAAAGAGACATAGGTTCATAGAAAATTTAGTTTCTCTTTAGAAAAATAGGCCGTTCTTCGAACTTACCACCCATGCAATTAAAAACAATAGCCATAAAATTATTGTGTGTCCTATTTTCCCTCCTCCAGTCATGGTTTCAAATAAGGAAATAATATTATAGATCTACAAAAACCTGACCCTATACTGTTATTATCTCAAATAAGTATAAAGCATAGCATTATAATTTTTAATCCAGTCAAGTGAACTAGAGTTCTCCCCAGTGGTAAATCCATTAAAGCAGGACCATCTAGTAATAATGAAACCAAACAATCCATCTTTTAAGAAAATGCCGTAAATGAATCAAGTATTAACTTGTCTATACAGATTCATATTTGAAGTTCTGCTGTATTTGACTGCACTATGTTAAATTAAACAACTACTTTGTCTTCAAAGAGCTGAAGATCAAGCCAATTTTCTTTTACTGCCTAGGGTAAATCAATAAGTAGTTAAGTACTTCATTAACCCCCAAAACTTCAAGATCATTTGTACTGTACTAACAGGCATGGAAGTACATCAGCAAAATTTGTCATTGATTTAACATGGCCTTAGTGTTGAACATGTCTATCAACTAAAACAGGCAAAGTGCTCCAAGGAAGATATATGTCATTTTCCAACTCACCTGCTAAGGAGTTTTTTTTTTTAAAAAAAAAAGATAAACTGATACCTGAAAAATGATTAATTGTAATGACTAATCTTTAATTCATGAGAAAGCATGAGTATAAGAAGCAACTTTTTTAAAGTCTCCAATGAATGTGCAAATCAGTGGGTGCTACTACAAGAAGACCTCCTCCCTATACAAATTTCACTTATTTACAGTCTATAAAGTTATTCTTAATAAGCCAGGGAACCTTAATAAATATATATATATGTATTGATTTCTATAAAATTAGCTTCATTAATTACAATTCTTTACCAATTAGATAAGCACACTTTTGCATATATTATCATCACAGATGAATTTTCTCAAGAACCAAAAGAAATAAAATCTTGGTTGAAGCCTGGGATAGCATATGTGTGTACAATAATGTGCCAACCATAAAGCTCTACAAAAAATGCTAGTTATTACTATTTTTATTCTTTCTAATGCATGAAAATGGAGAGTCTGTAACAGAGATTTTAAACTGGAGTCATTAGGTCATCATCTACTAAAGGTTAAATGAATCAATGCCAGGTCAGTGATTCATTTGTTGATTTCTCTCATCACAGTTTCACTGATTGAAGAGATGGGAAAGCACCTCAGGCAGTATCTAGGACAACTCCCTCATTTTACAGATGAGGAAAATGAACACAGGTTAAAGTCAAGTCAATGTATCATACAATAAGGAAGACTGTATGTTTAAGGGATGCCAGCTTACCGAATATCTTCTATACCAGGCAGCAATAACAATTTGACTTTTTTTCATTAACAAAAAATGTGTCCGGCACTTCCAACCTCGAAAAATTTTTTGAATAAGAGTGGCCAAGTCCTCCAAGCGTCGTTTTCTTAGATCTTCTAACTTGAATAGCTGTTGAGTAGTGTATTAAAAAAGTTATATTTGTATAATTTACAGTGGTGAATTCAGAGACAGAGCTGAGGGCCTACTGTTTACAAATGCTGGGGAAAATAAGAAGTTTAAAAAGCTCTATCACTTATAGCTTGTCTATGATCAAAGACAAGTCCCTTGGTCTTCTTTGATGCCTCAGTTTTCACTTGAAAAATCAAGCTAATAATACACAATTACTGTTAATAAGTACTTTATTACATCTCAAAGCACCATATAAAAGTAAACAATTATTGCTATGCTAATGATATGTTATTCTGATCAAATTAATATTACTTTTAAGTAATAAAACTCCATTGAAAAATTTTCCATAATTCAAATTTTATATAGATTGTTCTCTAATGGTTTATCTAAGCCACGTGGATGTGCGGCTGCACAGTGACTAAGATGATCCCATGCTTGCTGAATTGCTGCCAGGAAGCTCAAATTTTCCTTTAAAAACAATGCTGGTCCTACACAGTTGTTTTTGCTTTCCTTTCTCATGCTCTTCATATTCTAATTAGTTTTATCAGTTACCACTGGGTTGGCCCATGTGCTCCTGGCTACCACTAGACTTACTCAGGAATTAAATAAGACAGTCTTCACATTTTCAAATGGAATGGAAAGTAATGTTTGGCTGGGGTGTCAACTTTATCAAAGCCATCTTAGCAGAAACCTTCTGCAATGTGAGATGGACTCAAAGCCTCATAACAAAGGTGAAGGTGACAGCATCATTAGGAAAGGAAAAATAACATTTTATTTTATTTTTTTAGGTTTTTGCAAGGCAAATGGGGGTTAAGTGGCTTGCCCAAGGCCACACAGCTAGGTAATTATTAAGTGTCTGAGATCAGATTTGAACTCAGGTATTCCTGACTCCAAGGCATGTGTGCTTTATCCACTACGACACCTAGCTGACCCCGAAAAAATAACATTTTAAATAGTAACTGAAGATGTGCATGCATCAAATATATGAAGGGTTTTCCATTTCAAAATATTTATATTATGTATGTTGTTTAAAAAAAACCCAAAATTTTAAAATGCCTTGTAGTCAAGTTGTGCTGCTCAGAACAGTAGTACATTAGCTATTAAATTAGCTAATTAATTAATTATTAGCTATTAGCCATGTAGCTATCAAAAATGCCTTTCCCCCAAATTAGTGTAATATTATAATTTCTTCATGAATCAGCTGTCAAAAATCTAAGACATCTAAAAAGATGGTTTGGATAACCTACCGTTCTTGGATTTCGGATAAATATTTTTGATCTACCAAAGGAGTATTCTTCCACAGGGAATTCTAATTCATTAAACAACACTTCCACACCAGCTCTAGGAAAATAAAAAAAAAAAGAATGAGGTTTTATAACTATAGTAAGTTTCTTTCCAAACAAACTATATTGCTTTATATCATTTTGATACAGAAAAAAACAAGTGAACCCCCCCAAAAATTCATGCTTAAAATGTCATCATTCTTACAAAAAAAACTTTCTTAGAAGAAATTACTAAAAATAATTTTATTACTTTTTTAAAAAAAATAACATACAACAGCATTTTTTGGGGGGATGGATCCAAACCCGAGATTATATCAGCATAGGCAGCATCTCTTTCTACCATTAAAGATGTTATACAACTTCAATCATCACCTGGACACTGAGGTGCCCAGGTACATAGTTGTAACTTGAACCTACATTGTCTAAACTCCAACACCAAGTTACCTCTCAATTCATAAGGCTTCAACTATACAAACACAAAAGAAATACAACAGAAAATAGGACAAACAAACAAAAGAAATTATTTAAATCATTGCTCCTGTGACTATGAATTTGCATTATTTACTGAATTATAAGGGGAAAAAAATCTCTATCAACTTTATCTTTTTGCTTGTTTTAAAAAACCTTTAGCCCTTTAATTGTTTTTATTTTATTCCATTCCTCCCACAATTTTCAAGGAGAAAGACTAACAGAGACTTAATACCACAGATTAAACTAAATCCTCTTAATCCCTTGCATTTACTTGTCTATTTAGGTTTAGCATTGATTTTTAAATGGGAACCTGGAACTATAGCCAATTTCTTCTTGTATTTGGCCATTACTAGCAATTCCCTAAATTCTTGAACCTGTATTTATGTACCATCCAGAGGTGAGTTTGTACAAAAGAGATTAGGCAATGCAGGGAAGAGGATTGCCAAATGTGTGCAAGGATTTATTCTGAGCCCCCTTCAGTTATCCCACTAAAAATATTTTTTAAAACATTCCATCAACCCCTGGAGCATGAGTGGGGAAACAAAGCTACAGAAAAATGCCAGGTAACAGAAAAACTCAGGGCATAGTCATTCCTAGGCATGACCAGACTATCTGCATAATGCTCATAGGATCAATGATTTCTTTGGTAAAGGGCAGCTCCTAATGAGGAAGTTCCCTTTACCCAGTTCTTCCTCTTTAATTTACACTCCCATATGACTGCCTGGGGGCACCCCAAGAGATGTCATGTCTTGCCCAGGATTTCACAAGTAATATGTGTCAGAGGAAGTACATGAATCCAGGTTTATTTGACTCTGAGACTATAACTCTCTATCTGCGAGATTACTCTATCCCTTCAGTCTTAGTTTCAAAGGTCGGGGAAAAAAAAACACAAAGAAATTAAATCAGATGGATTCAGAGAAGTATAGAATCATTGGCTACCTACTCTTCCTTCCCAGTAGCTCTGAGGATCATACTTTATCTTCACAATAATAACAAATATATATATATATGTGTGTGTATATATATATGTATGTGTGTGTGTGTGTGTGTGTGTGTGTGTGTGTGTGTGTGTCAATCATTTTGATTATCAAAACTTTAACATTTTGGCTAACAGCACAAAGGGAAAGATAAGTTTTTATCCTTTTAAAAGTTTATGATATAAAATATGTCAATTTATTACCTGGCAGGCCCCTTCCAGTGAGGCCATGTTTGTTTGCAAAGCATCTTGTACCTTTCTAGGCAAGGCTCATAAGCCTGTCTGAAGGCATAGCCTGCCCTTCTTACACGGACATTCTCCAAAAGACCAAGATATCTGATCTGGTGACATACCAGGGCATCATTGAAAATATGGGCAGCTTTTTTGTCATTAGGCTTGATACACCTGGAAAATGAAGGGTATTTGGATTTTAAAATCATTCCATGTTTCTTAAAAGCAAAAATAACCTAATGACAATATTTTCTTACAAGTCTATTTTTTCCACCTATTACAAGCTAAAAACAAGTAAACTACGAATGATATTTTCTTATTTTATATGAAATTTATTTAAAAGAATCCCATAATAAATCCATGGGAGAAGTTACTGTAAAACATTGTTACACAGTCATTGTTACTTATGGTCAGAGTAGGACTATCAAATAAATCTTTCATACCCACACCCTTACTCCACACACAAACACATATTACTGATAAATATACATAGAATTACAGCCTATTTATTTTAGTTTGATCTGCCAACTTCACCTTCTCCCCTTTATGTTTAAAGATATCATTCTGCCAATTCAAAATTCCAACAGTATTTATTCACAGGTTTTATACACACACACACACACACCTGGGTATGCATGTAACTAGATTATAGATAGGTTTACAAGAAGGTAAACTAATCAAATGTACAGTCTATTACACTAAGATCTAGCCTTCATCTAATCCATAAGCAAAAGGTGAGTTAGGGAAAATTTGCATTTGTTGCTTAGAGGCAAGAAGAAAAAGCAAACTAATTTCTTAAATAAGTTCCGTTTATTCCTCAGATGGGAATTATTTGACATTATGCAAACTTTTCTATCATCTTCTTGGCTTACAACTCTCACAGGAAAAATCTAGATACTTTTCCCCTAACAAATTCCTCATCTGTAACTGGATCCAGTTTTATGTTCATTTCAATCAACAAATATTTGTTAAATGTCTAATATGTTCTGGGCCCTGGGGATAAAAATAAAAGTACAAATAATGAAACAATTCCTGCAAGCAAAAAGGATAAACTTATTGATGATTACAAATGAGGAATTACTATCACTGCAGCAATGGTTTCCCCCTAAAGCTCTGTTCAAGAACAAATTTAAGATTATATTAAATATACTGGACAAATAAGACATAGAAGAGTTGAGCAGTCAAAAGCAATAGAATCAGATGAAAATGTTTAACAAAATAAATAAAAATACAAGATAACATTAATTTGTGGTCTTCTAAGTCAATACAAATCCCCAAGAAATCTATTTCTATTTGATTTTTGACATCACTACTCTAGTTGCTTCACAAATAAAATCCAGAGTTTTTGATCAGCTTGAAGTACCTAATATAGTTTGGGTTTTTGGTCTGTAAATTCTTCATCAGTGTGGCCACAGAAGCCTTGAACTGGGATCCTGCAGTTGGTGGCCTCTTCAAATTGATTTTGGCAGGGTTTCCTTCAGGGAATAATGCCTTTATTAGAGAGTGGCTGGCTTTCCACATAGCTTGAGACAGATCACGGTAGAGAAGGTCATTATTCTTGTCAACAAATCCTTCTACCTGATACATAACCTGTAAGACATAGTTGGTAAGAAGGCTAGGCATGCTGGACCCAACAATGTTAAATTCACATTAAAGAAAAATTTCAAGATACTCTCTGCTTTTGGGATATCTCCCTCTTTATGAAACAATTCAATGCTTTAGTTACATTGTGATACTAAATTAGTTTCAAACACTGAAGAAAACTTCCAAGTTTATGTTCCATCTGTCTACATGTTCAGATCCCAAAATATTTTTTTTAACCTTCCAAGATTTGCAAGAACTTCAAATGTTATCTTAACATTTTCCAAGTTTAGCTCTATTACTGCCTAAACACATTTTACTTGTCACATGTGTCTACGTTTTGTGTCTTAAGTCTGAATCTCACAAAAAATGGGAGAAGGGAGAAAAATGTTCAGATATCATTTGTATTTTTCTTGCTTAGGTATTTTGTACTACAAATAGAATATACTTGATATCAGAAAATATATTTTAGCCAAAAGTTAGGGGAAGAATAAAGAAATATAATACTATCTACTAATTTTTAACTGCACTAGTTTGCATTTATTTTAGTTCAGACACCATGTATGTTTCTTATTGGAGAAAAAGTGAAAAGTGATTTCTCCTCTAAATTTTTGGGTCCAAATTTGTAAACAAAGAAAAACTGACTAAAATTAGTAACTTTTTTAAACTAAAGGTTTCTGAAGTTAGCTAAAGGGTTGCCAAATTAGTTTCTACCATTTTTCTTATGAAAATAATAAGTGGCATCAAATTCTTCCTAATAATTGATGATGAATTAGGGATTCCTGCAACATGCATTCAACTTCTGGGCCTAGTAATGAATTCTTGTACTCTACATGAATTTCTAAGTTTATGCATCATTGTTCAACTATTTTGCTGTTCAATTTTTAAATCAGCATACTTCATTTATCAGTAACTTGTTTTACTAAGTATTTATAAACCATCGATAAATACAGCTTGAGATACATGGTTGCATTTAAGAGTAATGAAGTTGAATTCCTTTGTAAAATTGAGATATTTTTATTAAAAACACTTAGAAGAGTGATAGGTACATAAGAAGGCGCTATGTAAATGTTACTGATTAGTATTAAGGCAGACTGGAAGGAATTCACTCCATATGGTCTCAGTGATCTGAAGACTCTCACTATTCAATCATTTTCTTACTTTTATATTCTTTTACCCTCCAAACCTTGAAAAACTCAACAGTGGTGAGATAACCTAACCTGGAGTGTGGCCTTGCCACAGCTAACAATGGGGGGGGGGGGGTCCAGATGCTCGTACAGTACCTTGCCAGCATAATGTTGAATTCTGAAACAGCTGTGAGGCAAAGAGGTATCATTTAGGAACCGTGAACATTTGCTCATTCTGCTCTCAAAATGTTGATGGGTGGCACAGACTTGGTTCAGCTTTTCTAAAAAGGTGTCATCAGTTACAGTGCCTGGCCTAAGGCACTCTTCATCCAGCATGGCCAGGATTCCATTTGTATTCTATGGTTTTAAAAAAAATAAGGTTTCCTTCCTTCCTCAGTCAATTGTTGCAACAATTATTTGTAATGAGTACATTAAAACACAATTAACTTAAAAACAAAGCCTGTCTACTTGAAGTAGTTAAGTCTAAAAACATACAAGGGTCAACCCCCCCCCCCCAAGAGGATAGAAGAATATGAGTCATGGGGTTTGGGGATCTTAACCCAAATTCATTTCAGGGGATTTATATCTTGCAGATTAAGACCATTCAGCTGGCTAAACAAAATTTATTTAAGACCTGATTTTTAAAAGTAAGAGCAATCTAGAAAATGGTAATCAATCTTAATTGTTTTATGTTATGAGATCTCAAATAACATAGTAGAGCTCAATGGGAATTACTCTTTTAAAGACACTTTTCAAGTCTTCATTTGCTTTCACTTTAGGAAGGAAATTTGAGAAATTTGTTTCAGATTTTTACCAAACTTCCCAAAAAGAGACTATACACATACAATGCCCATTTCTTTTTAAAGAGAACCACACAAACACATGCATGTATTTGAAACTGTTCAGGTGAGACTATGAAAGATTGAGCTCTGAGAGCTAATCTAAAAAAAGCAATCTAATAAAAAACAATTATCAACAAATATTTATTAAGGAACTATTATATGTCAGAAATTTTAGATGCAAAGACAGAAATGAGTCCCTGCCTTTGTGAAGCTTACATTCTACTGGAGGAGACAACATATATATATATATATATTTATGGATATGGATATATTCCTATATGTATGTTCACATACATTCACACACACACACACACACATGTATTGTGTACATGGTATCCCAAAAGTCTTAGTGCTATTGTAAGCTTAAGACACTTGAAAGCTAATCCTAAGCATAAACATAAATGCAAAAAAATATTCTTTTTTGAACAGGAGAGGACTTTTATGTGTCTTCAGAACCTATCACTTTTTTATTAATCTCAAGGACCAAGACTGAAATACACATTCATTCATGTCCAAATTTAATATGAAAACCCCCAACTGCAGACTAAATGAAGGTGGTCATGTGTCAGTCCATCCCCAAAGAGGTGATGGCAGCCACCTTCACTCCCAAGGGTACAGCCCTATGACACTTAAAAGAAACCCCACCTATTTCCATCACTGAAAAATTTCCTTATTCTCTTCTAACTTTCCCCACAGGAATCAGGACATCCTCTCAACAGTATGTATTCATCCCAGATGGAACCAAGGGGAAGTACACACTCAATTGAAGTACAATGTAATCATAATAGTAGCAAGAATAAACAGGATTTCTGAACTTGTTGCTGGAAGGAAATGCTTCCTGTAAGTATGAAGGTTCTTTCTTAGGTGAACATGCGTTTCTTCCATCATATGTACAATGCAGGTATTCTGAGCTGAGATAATTTAATTGAATAAGCACATTACTACAGGGCTCTCCCCACTAAAACTTAAAGGGAAGTAATTAAGTGTAATGTTAAGTTTAAGAAGGGAAACATGCTGGTCAGGAATTTCACAGATTATAGTTGCTAGAGCAAATTAACTCAATCACAAAATAAATGAGTAACTGTTTTTTGTAAATAGTAATGAACCAGCACAAGTACCGACAGGTTGGGAACCCTTATTCACTGAATTTTAGGGAGAGCTACATTAACACATATTTCAAAGATAAAGCATAAGAAAAGCAAGGGAAGGGCAACCCAGAAAAATGACAATGAGGACTGCTCATTATTTTGATTGTCATCAATATTAACAGACACAGAGAAATAGGACCTATTGATCTTACGCTAGCATACAGATATCACGCTAGTGTCTAGCAGTGTGCTGATTTTCCACGTAGAATAAACAGATGAATCTCTCCATGATGTCTTCTACAGAAACATAGAACCTCAAAGATGGAAGAGATGTCAGAGGTCATACAGTTCAACTCAAAGAGGAATCCTTTCTTTAAACTGGTCATTTAGCTTTTATCTGAAACTCCAAAGCAGCCCATTCTATTTTAGAACAGACTTTCTAGCAAGGCAACTAAACATTGCAAGAAATGAGACTTATTGATTCCCAATGGGCAAGATGGGCACAGAAAGCTTCCTAAAACATAACATATATAGTGACATTCCATTCTTGTCTTCTGGGAAATTGATTACCTTTGCAAATAGGCATGTTAATATTCTTAACATTTCACACTGTCACAGTACCCACACATTTTGAGAATTTTAGAAATGGTAGGAATGTAACATATCAGATGGTTCAATTCCACCATTTTACAGATAAGGAAAAAGGACCTAGAGAGAAAACGGTAACCTAGACAGACTTCTAAGGTTGGTATGACTGGGTTAAGAAAAATCCAGGTCCCCTAACTTAGATCATTCTGTTATCTTACTAAACTTTATTTACTGTTGAAAATCTGAAAAGGTAAACAATGATGTGTGTGTGTGTGTGTGTGTGTGTGTGTGTGTGTGTACACACACACACACACACACACACACACATATATACTGGCCTGTTTGTACACGCATTTGTGTGTATTTGTGTATCTATATGATATGAGTTTTATGGGGAGAAGTGTTCTAGAACTGATGTCTCCAGGAATGGCTTTTTAGCGGGAAGATAAAATATTCAGTGATTGTTGTTTTAGTGATTAAAAAAAATGATTGAGCAAACGATCATCCATGGCCACCAGATACATGGTGAGGCCTATAATAAGTATAGTCACCAGGCTATAGCCTTCTAGAGAAGGCCATTCTGGTTCTGGTCTTGGAGTACATTAACTAGAAAGAATGAATGAAAAGAGGGCTGAGAAAATAGAAGTCTTCTATTCTGATACCACTTTCCATATTCCCCCAGATCGTCACCATTTCCTGAGCAGAAGTTCTAAAGTTCTAAAACCCCATTCTTTGCAGAGATGCCCTGAGACTAATTGGAATCCAAGAGGATCTAATGATGTAGCAAGCAGAAGGAACTCACTATGGTGAGTTCAGGAGTAATTTCAGCAGATAAGAATTTGGCCCAGACTCTAAACAGGCAGATAAGGGGTATTCAAAGATTTAATGTGCTAGAATGGAGTGTTTGCCAAAGTAAATGATAAACAAAAATTCACCTTGTTTTAAGTATCTGTTATGGGATCTTTTTTTTTTCCATCTCTTTTTTAGGTTTTTGCAAGGCAAATGGGGTTAAGTGGCTTGCCCAAGGCCACACAGCTAGGTAATTAAGTGTCTGATACAGGATTTGAACCCAGGTACTCCTGACTCCAAGGCCGGTGCTTTATCCACTACGCCACCTAGCTGCCCCCTGATATGGGATTTTGAGAATTTTCTAGCACCTATTGGGATTCAGATACAGTCCTTCTTGGCATTTAATAAATATATATTTGTTAATTCCTAGAATGAAGTAGTCAAAACAAAAATTGTAAAACCCAATGCAATGATATTTTTCCACTTATGATTATTCAGTAATAATTATTGTACCAAAGGCATTTTTAGAAAGTTGTATATCAGGTACTCACGTTTTCTATGAGGTCACAAATTACAGCATTATTGAAATAGTCAATGTGGGTCCATTCTATATCCTTTAAAAAAAAAGGAAAGAAAGAAATCCTATGTAGAAAGCTACAAATAATGTCGAACTTACTCATCTCAGTGTATTTAAACCCCCCTCACTATGTTACCTTTAAAGAATCAGTTCTATAAACATGATTTTGGGTCCCAAGTGTTTATCTGAATGAAGTGGTCCACCACTGACATTATCTAACCAAAATGAATGCCCCTGAACTCTATCCAAGCTTGCTTTCCATTCCATTCTCCAATCTGTGTCAATTTCCCATGCACTTCATTGGCAAGGGGCCAAATATTTATACTGAGAATCTTTGAGTCAATAATGCTTTGTGTATACTTACAATGTTTATAAGGAAATAAGTCAGAATTAGAGCCCAAGTATCTAAGATCCTAGATTTTTTTTGGTTCTGGATTTTCAAACGTGAGAAAAAATTAAATGGGAGATATAATCTTGTGAGTAAATACTTAAAAAAAAAAATCAAGGTTGGTCAGATATTTTAGAATTCTAATCAAATTAACTACTTCAAGTATGAAATGACCCAATGCTATTCTACAATGCACATAAGGTTTTGTTTTGTTTTGTTTTTTTTGCTATTTTGGGTTTTTTTTTTAAGGCATGGACAACTAAGAATCTTTTCTAATATAGGCAAAACTTTTGCAAGATGCAATCATTTTCCACTTCCACTTTGTATATTCAAGCTTCACACGAATAAACATTTATTTTTCAAGGAGATGAAAATTCATATATTTCACTATAGTTTCTATATACTTGTAGAAATTCCCAGTCAAACTGTACAAACAATTTTAAGTTACAGATCAAAGCTCTACCATTTTCTTTATGATGAGAAGACAGGAAGAGAATGGACCCAGCTTATAAAATGTTTATGCTGCCAGAAGGTGCCAGACACTTAAAACATATTACTAAAGTGTAATGACTTCACTGTAAAGCAAAGACAAAATATTTATAATTTATCCTCAAAGCAAAAAAGTAGAAGGTTTGCTTTAAGAGTTCACTGGGGGAAAACTATCACATTAGAAAAATCAACATATAGAGGGTTCAGGGTCAAGGAGGGTGGTAAAAACCATATCCACAAGGGATGTGAACACCAAAGCAGACTGAAGAGAACAAATAACCAAGTTTTATTGGATTTGAAGAAATAATAATGGAGAAGTCTGGTGATTGTTTTTGACTGATCTTGTGATTTCATTAGTATAGAGCACTTCTAGGGGGGAAATTCCCTCTGCCAATATACACTGACAACTGCTATATAACTTAGCAACTTAGTTGTTTGGGGAACACCATACAGTCAATTTATATCAAAAGGTAAGACTTGACTTTGAGCTCACTTAGAGATCTAAGAGAGCACTATGGTGCTACCATAATAATGGTATTATTTAATAAATAAAAAGCAAATAGATGATGGAGTCATTGGAGTCACTCCCCCAGAGTCCTGGGGACTTCAAAATTTCTTCAAACTAAGACATGTCAATACTTATTTAGAAAATACATGAATACTGAATAGTCCTCTTTTCAACTAAGGCTGAAAGAACCTGACAGATGGTTCTATTGGTGATCTGAAAAAGATATTTAGAGAAATTTCTAACATGAATGGCTTGGCTAGGAAAGAGCAGTCAGAATTCTAACCCAGGTTTTATGGTCCAAGTCCAGTGTTCTAAAACAGTACAATTATACAAACTTTGTACCCTACTATTAATAACTTTAAATGCCCATGTATTTATTAGTACTGGCAAAATCAATTTTATTTTAAAAAAAAGGTACGTGGACATTACTTCTCGGATGTACTCTTCCTGTTCTTCTTTGAGAGTGAGTTCAATGAAGATCTGTTGCAGTTTTTCATTGCAATAGTTAATAATGAACTGTTCAAAGCTGTTGTCCTGTAGAAGAAAAAAGGCAAGTTTTTGTTGTTGGTTTGGTTTTTTTTTTTTTACAAAGCACAGAGTCCACACTGACAGTTCAGCTGATGAAGAACAAGCTTTTTTGGGATTTAGCTACAGTGGGGTAAAGGACAGTGACTTAGGTCTGGCAAGTACACAATTAATGTTGGTTGTAGAAACTGGAAAAAAATTTTAAAGGACAGAAAATGATGCCATTTGCAGGGATGTAGGTTAGGTTTGGTCTTGCACCAAGATAGAAAAAATATGAACTTTGAGTTTTGTTTGGTTGAGTCTTGACCCACCCCACCCCCCCGACTATTTTAAAGGTCAGAAAAGAGACAGTAGAATTCATAATTATGTGGCCAAAAGTTCTCACAGTCTAGGCATTTCTGTGCCTTTTAATATGAAAGTTGTAGAATCAGAAGATGGGTGACCTCAGATACTACTAGACATCTTATGTATACAAATTCTTTCCAGTACAGACAACTAGCAACTCCTTGACTTAGGTATCATTACCTGCTTCTTCCCTTTTTTTGCTGAGGGATGATTACAGCAATGGGTTAGTGGTGAGATGGAAATAAGAAGACAGGAAGATGCTCCAACTCAACCTTACTCTTAAATATTAAGTTTATTTAAGTTTTATGCCCAGGTTTGTTGGCATCCATTTTGTTGATCGGCTTGCAGTCTTTGACAATGGGAGCTCATCACAGAACTTCCATTCAGGTTCTTGACAACAGAAACTCTGGTTCCCTCCTTACAAGAAGGGAAGGAGGAAGGAGCCTCAGAAGACAGGAGAAGTAGAAGGGGAAGTAACTGGAGCAGATGCAGAAAGAAACCAATTTGAGATTTCTAGTCACCAATGATGAGCCAGTGACAGAAAATATTCAGCTCCAAGTCACAAATGACATGAATATGACATTATATAGTACGATCCCATTTGGATAGTGTTAAGGAAGAAAAAAAGTAAAGGTAGAAAAATCCTAAATATTCCTGAATACTAATTGAAATACTCAACTAAATGGTTGAAAGTAATTTTTAATATTTTAAATGGATGCAACCTCAGGCTTATAGGAGCAAAGTATTTAAAAACAAGAAGCCATCTTAGAGATCATGAATACTAACCCCCCCCTAATTTTACAGATAAGGAGATTGAGTTCAGGGGGAGAAAAAAAAAGTCAATTATTTGAATCCAGATCATTTGGCATCAAATCAACAGTCTTTTATATTATACCATACAGATCATAAAAGTATATTTTTCCTGACATCAATTTTTACATAAAGTTTTTAAAGTGCTTCTAATTCTAGGATATTTAAAACTTTTGCTCTACCCAAGAATTGTTACCATGATCAACCTTACACCAATAACACTATTTACTTCTCTGATAAGGAAACATTTAGAGCTCTTAAGTTGTAAAAAGAATGCACTAAAGAAAAAAAAAGGATTCCCTAAAAGATTAATGAGAAGAATAGATATCTGGCTAATTTAGAAAATGTAGTCATAGGATCTTATACAATGAGCCACAAAGTCCTTGAGGTTATTCAGGAAGTCTCCATGAAGCAGTCATGACACTATTTACATTACTCTTATTATGCTGACAAATTTTAAAGTGAGGTGTGGTAGAGAAAATGAACTTTCTTAGACATGAGGCTATATAATAACCTTCTCTGTAGCTAAGCTACAAAACAAGGAATATGAAATATGCACACTCAGATTAGAAACAAGGACCAAAGCTGCACAAAATACCCACAACAGTTAAATAATTAAGATAACAGCAAATTAAATTTGCCCTTCAAACTCAAATGTATAAATAAATACACACACACTTATTCTTATTGGATTCAATGTGCCCTAATGGTCACATGCTTAAGTTTCATTTGCTGCAAAATTCACACAGCTGAAGAGATTAACATGTAGCATGCAACAAAGCGGCACCGCAAACAGGTCATACTTACTGCATTCTGATGCAAAAAAAGACAAATTTTATAAGATGCTGTCAGTTTTTAAGAACAAGGAATTTCAGAAACAAAACAATCATTGATAAATTATTCATGGTGACAAATATGCATATCTCATACTTAGTCTATATATTACACAGAATACGTGAGTACTAGTCATAGATCAACCAACCATTAAGAAGTGGACTTTCCATTAAAATCCTATTATGATGGGTCTTTCCAGTTTTTTAAAAAAAAGGTTTGACTGAAGCAATGTTGAGTGACAGCCTTGAAACCCTGAAGCACAGTCAGTACAAGAGGGTTCATGTTCTTCTATTCTTAAGATAAATGAAATCTGTGTGACTAAGGCCCACAAGACAACTCAAGTCCACCTGCAATAACAGCCTCAGGAAGGTGAGCAGACACTACCAAAGAAGGTGAGATGCAATGAGAACCAAAAGGTTTTCTTTTCCACTTGAGATGGAACAGATAAAAACCAAACAAAAGGAACCCCCCTCCAGTACCTTCTAAAAGGAGAAATTTTAACCAATTAAATTCTTTGGGCTTAAAAAACTAAGCAACTTAATGTGGAATATAATTGACTATTATTCCATTTTAGAATTACAGAGATACTCAGTGGGGTGTGTCTCTGTTTCTATGTGTGTTTCTCACATATACACAGACACAGACACAAACAAGTAGACAGACAGATAGATACACACACATACCTACACACACACACACACACAACAAATGTATGGTAAGATTCATGAACTCAATACATAATCCATTTTGTTTTGGTTTTTTTATTTTTTTGGGTTTTTTTTTTTAGGTTTTTGCAAGGCAAATGGGGTTAAGTGGCTTGCCCAAGGCCACACAGCTAGGTAATTAATTAGGTCTGAGACCGGATTTGAACCCAGGTACTCCTGACTCCAGGGCCGGTGCTTTATCCACTGCGCCACCTAGCCACCCCATAATCCATTTTGAACTGCAAAATTCTGGCAAATTTTGATTCTAAATCATTATGCTTTTCAATATAAAGTACTGCAAAATGTAACTAGCCCTGGTGACTTCAGTTCCATCTAGAACATGTCTATTTCCTTCCACATGTACATTAAATAATGTCAGGTTTTCATTATGTGTTTCTCCATTTTAAAATGCAACTGTCTAGAATTTGAGAAAAGCTTTAAGTTCCAATCAATTGTTTTAAATCAACTTTGTAAATCATAAAGGCCCTGCACATGAAAAAACCAAGTTATTCATGAGCAGAGTAGTTCTTTTCTCTCATGGCCCCAAACCTCCTAGAGGAAACTAGGGCGACAGCTGGTTCCATTAATTTCTTCCCTATTCTTCTCTCCTGTTCCCCACCCCACCCCCTCCATTTCCACTTCAGTTGTGTATCTGTAATTGTTAGTCACTTCTGAATTTATCCCTCAGGACTGTACAGAAAAAGGAAATTAGGTCTTTAGGAGAAGCTGAGCCACACTCTACTCATCTACCATGCATCCCACTAGGTTTAGACTTATCTTGTACTCTGGAGCCCAAGCTATATAGCTCCAGCATTGAGATATGTGCATTAGGAATGTGAGGTCCTTTTGGTACTTGAATAATGAAACTCCTGTAAATAAAACTTAAGACAAACCACTTTTATTTACTTTGCATTTTAAATACTGTCATAGCAAAGTTCCAGTGTACTATATAGGTTTAAAAATGATGATGATAATAATTACAATAATAATAATGATGATGATAATAATGTTTGTCCTTCATTCTCGAAGATCACGACAATAGGGAGGTGATGTCATGACAAGCACATGAATCGGATTTGAGTGAGGGGCTGCTGTGCTACAACTGGCCTCACTTTCTCCTCCAGAGTCATCTGGGTCCAGTGACCAGATATGACTCAGGCCAACTGGAGATGGCTCTGGATGCAGGGCAATCAGGGTTAAGTGACTTGCCCAAGGTCACACAGCTAGTAAGTGGCAAGTGTCTGAGGCTGGATTTGAACTCCTGTCCTCCTGACTACCAACCAGCTGCCTCCACTATAAAGGATTATTCTTGCTCAACCACATATAGCCCTATATAGAGCCAATGACCACAGACTCTCCTGACTCAACTGTGAGAGGTTTGAAATTTTCCTCTTTTGATGACTACTGTCTAGGATGCCTTTTCCCTTCCAATCTTCCTTCTTAGTCCCCAGAATTCTCACTCCTCTGGTGTCAGCCATGCTCTCCATAGTATCCCCATACCATACCCAGACTCTTTAGTCATACTCTGACAGAGTTCCTGTGACGTTCACAATGGAGTAAAAAGATTCATTTTTATTTTAGTATTTTATGCAAAATTTCACTGTTTAGTACCCTCAATATTTATAACTTGGGGGGGGGGTCTAAATATCAGTGACTCCCTATTGTCTAGCTAATGAAATGTAATTAGTAGTCCTGATATTCAAGACTCAGTACAATCTGAGTTCAATTCACCTTTCTTGTGCTATTTCATATTATTCTTCCTCTGAAAATTTTAATCCTTGAAACTTCAGTCAAAACTGACTTTACCCTCCATTCCTATTTTTAAGAATCTTGTAATATACTGGTATGATGTATGTACTAGGTTTGATGTACTAGGTTTATTTTTTAGAATGAGTGAACAACAAATCAGTAAGGAAGAATATCTCCTGATCTCGCGTGCACACGCGCATGTGTGTGTGTATGTGTGTAAAAGAGTATCTTTTATAGAGAAGACACAATAATCTATTCAAAGCTTCTTTTGACATGTCAGGCAGACAGAGAGAACCATTTTGGCAGCTGGCTGTGGCAAAAAATGAATGACGTGAATGAAGTGCCCAGTGGCTATAAGTTAGTCTGAAACTAAACAGCCACAATTCTTTTTCAACTCAATTCACTTCAGAATAATCAGAAGAGACAAGAAAGGGGAGGCATGTCGGGTCAGTCTTTAATTTTTTAAAAATACCTTTCATTGGAAAAGACATGATTACTGCCACCATTATAATAATATCAAAAGATCTAAGTAGATATAAATTAAAAGACTGACCTAAAATTTACCAAATTATTGCTAGCTTGAGAAAATCTGGAGCTGACAAAGCTTGATTAAAAACATTTAGAGAGAAAACTAAAGTATAAGATGCTTGAAGGTGCCTCTGAGCAGTTCAGAACATTTTTGTTCCAAGTAGATTAACTCATAAAGGAAAAGTTAATGCTCTTATAAAGAAGCAGAAAATTAATAACAGTAGGATTCTTTAAAATCCCCACTAAAAGAATGCAATCAGCATCAATAATCAGTCAAAAATAAATTATAGATCAGATCAACACAACAAAGACTGAATCTGACAGACATGGGGGTAACTGTGAAAAAAAAGAGATGACATTTTTATATATCATAAACACCTGGAAAAATCGGTTGAAAAATGCAAACAACATTTATTTAAATATCTGGGTATAATTTATCAAGACAAAACAGAAATAGAAAATAGCTGCTGATGGAAAGAGTGGGACATAAATAAATGCAGCAAAGTCCCATGTACCTTGCTAATCCAAGCCTATATTTTAAAAATATCAGTAATTCAAATCAATCCAATTCCAACAATCAGTAATTTAAAGATTTCATAATATTCCAAAGCAACTCAAAATTAGGCAGAATAATAAAATCTGCTCAGAAAAACAAATGGGAAGAGCCTCCCTCATATTATTTTCACACATGCTCTTTACAGAGGTTAAATGACTTGTTCAAGGTCATACAACTAAAAAAAAGCCTTTGGGGCTGGTCGATTTGTTCAGAGGTTTTCCTGACTCCAGGTCCAGTGCTCCATCTGCTGCACCATATCTAACTGCTTTTAATGATGAGGCAGTGAGTGCTTTGTCTTTTTTTTTTGGTGGGGGTGGGGAGAGAGATCAGGATTACAGAGGAAAACAGTGCAGGTTTTCAAATGACAGGCAGAATCTACAGTAAACAACATTTCTAGAATGCTTAGAATCAAATGAGAGAATATTTGTAATGTTTGTAGGTCCTTAACAGTCGTTTATTCCTTTCTCCTCCTCCTGATTTTCAATTATGTCATTCATTTTAAAAGTTGCCTAGTTTTTTTCACTGTAGAAGAGCCCAGGGTACAAGAGAGAAACCATGAAAACAGATGAAAAAATTCTCTACTTTTATTTCAAAGGAAAAGATGAAAGAAACAAGCCAAATCTGTCTTGAGAATTCCTGAAAGGAAATCAGACCACCCTCCTCCCCACACTATTATCAAGTACCAGGCTATCTGAAGATTAATCTGAGGAGTCATACAAAGGGCAAGTCACAAAACAATCAACTATGAAAACTTACATTTTAATTTTTCTCCAAGAATAAAAGGAAAAGGCAAGCAGAGAAATCAGTTCAGAGAAGGCCAATTAATTTTTATGGACTTAGGGTCCTCAAAGAGCTCTATGTAAACAACATATAGCTTTTAGCCTTAGCTCATAGTTCTGATTCAGAAGCATCTAATTTAGTCCTTTAAAAACCCAGACACACATACATATATGTGTGAGTTTGCATGTATATGTACAATCAGATACACAGAGTCTGTGGATGTTGGGAAAGGATGTGTCTTTTGGTCTAAAATGGAAGGAATTGACATTCTCAGATAGATCAGCTAGAGGGAAGGACTTCTGAGAGAAGTAGGAGCAAAAGATTCAGAAATGCAGAATAAATAAACTAAGAGTTTTGCCTTTGTAAAGAAGCCCATATACAGCTCCTTTAGAGTTCCCTTCCTCTTAGCTTCACTTATTGCCATGCTCCAGTGTTTTCTGGGTTGGGAGTTTGCCTGAGGTAGTTTTGCAATAATAAAAGAAGAGTCATGTGCCTGGCCCACCTTAGGCCCATTTAAGAACAATCAACAAACAGTAGTTAGAGGTCTGAGAAAAAGGTGACATCATCACCAGGTCTACAATGGTGGCTTAAGGTCTTGAAGATAGGGCCCCAGGTGGAAAATACAAGTTTCTCCATCTAATCTGAAGACTAGTTCCCAGGATCACAAGGTTCAAGTAAGGAGATTCCTTAAATATTAGCTAGTCCAAGCCTCTCCACCCCTCTATTTCACTGAAGAGGAGAGAAACCTTAGAGATTCTGTGACTTCCCCAAGGTCACTTGGGTAGTCATCATGTAGTGGGCACCAGGAGCTAAACCCAGATCCTCAGACCCCAAATGTGGAGCTTCTTCCCCAACACCAGGTTTTTCAGGTGAGAAATATCCCTGAAGCAGGGTAGGGAGAGGTCAACAAGGAGGATATTCCAGAAGCACATCTAACCTTAACAGCTTCAATCAGCTTCACAGATAACCTTCAGATAAGGAGGTTATTTGGACTCTTGAGTGGATCACCCACCCAACAGAGGCATTTAAACCCAATCCTCATTTATCTGGGTAAGTTTATCAGATTCCTCCAGTTGATAACAATCTTTCTTCCAAGATCTCACATAACATTTCTCTAATAGAGTTATCACATAGTAAGTTATCTGTGAGGATACACCTTCCCAAACAGCAAGTTTCTAAAAAAACTGGGACTACATTTTTATTTAAAATGTGTGTTTTCCCAAAGATTATCACAATGCTTGGCAAATAGTAGGTACTTAATAAATGCCTATGAACTGTTACACAATACTACAGGATCATTCAAAGTACAATGGAGAAGCATGTGGTGGGGATGATCAAGTTACAACATATTATAAACAAGGAATTACAGAAGAAGTGATGTAAAGGCTGTCATCAAAGAAATATGACCAGGAAAAAGATGGGGAGGGTTCACACAGCAAAAAAAAAGATGATAATAAAAAATAACAATTAGAATAGCTAGCATTTACATGACTTTGTCCAAACATTTCATTTTGTCCTCAGAACAATTCTAGGAGGAAAGTGCTATAATTATCATTCTCATTTAATAGATGAGGAAATTAAGGCAGGGTTTGATAAATTTGTACACAGATAGTAAATGTCTGAGGCAGGATTTGAATTCAAGTCTTCTTGACTCCAAACCTATACTGCCTGGAAAACTCCCTGTCTATTCCAGTAGCATTCTCTCTGTCAGAGCTATATCACTGGAAGGAATAGTCACATCATGAGATCAATAAATCATTAGCATACTGTGCTTTAGATTTCAACAGATCACTAGGATATTGTGTTATAAATTTGTCTACTACCAAATATATACTGGTTTCCAGATATAAGCAGACTAAGTTTCGGGAGTTAAGCCTGTTAAGATCTGAGCTTAAACGTTTCTCACTCCATCATCCTCTTTATTATAACAGAATTTCAGGCACTAATTCTATCATGAAATTGAACCCCAAAACCCCTGGAACAAACAAGATCTCTCCTTGGCAAAAGAGGTATTTTCACATCTTCCAATCAAAAATAGCAAAATGAGCAGATGTCTACCTCATTTTTGGTTCTTTCCCAAAGACAGTTACCTGCTATGACGTAAAAAATAAGGTAAAGTTCAGGTGAAAGGAATGCAATGATCACATTTTCAGTGAAATAGAGTTCTGAACTGCAAACCAATCATTCAAAAGCATTCCTTCAAGTGCCTGCTGTGGGCCAGCACCATCAGGGAGCTATGGTTGGCTTAAAGCTCTTCTATTTCTCCCAACATAGATTTGTTTTTACTACCTGTAGACACAGTCAGCTAAACCAAAATTTAATCAAATGACTATAATGTGCCCATTACAAAGTTATATGCTTGGATGTTCCAAGATAATTCTCCCCAACTAATTCTGATTAAATTTGGGCTAGTTTAGAATGTAGGTCACAGAATTCAGAGTTGGAAAGCATTTTAGAAAGCATCTAAGAGATACTGTGCTGAGGCAGCAAGAAAACCCTCTTTCAGTTTCTTTGTTTTTCAAAACATCCAGAAGCATGCCCTTTTCTTTTATCTTCCTTCAAGTGTGAGCTTTGCTCACCATCCACCCTGTTATCAAAAATGCCAAAATCCAGAAAAAATGTATGCCAGGCAGAGTAAGTCTATCCTCACTGATTATAAAACATAATACGTCTCACTCATTCTCTCATTTAGTGGGAGTGAGGCAAAGTCTGGGGAGATTGATTCAGAGGACTCAAGTCTTCATCTGTAATTCTTTACTTATACATTGTGAATGATAGTAATTGTTTCTTGAATTGAATAGCTTTGCTGTCCTTTACAAAGCAAAGGTCTGCTAATGAATGACAGATCTTTAACTTAAGGAGGGATTGTTTTGCAGTTATGTTATTTAGGAGCCAGTTGGTAAATGTTTAACAACCAGCTCACCACAGGAAAAACATATATGGGCCACACACTTTTAAGATGAAGCCACATGATGAATATTCTTGGACAAAACCATAAATCAAGTCTTGAATTGGTTACTGGTATGAGTTGGCTCTCTTAGAGATGACAAAACCCATTTTTTTTTTTTAACACATGAAGCAATGAGGTTCAGAGATAGTAGATAACTACCTACAGCAGCACATCAGTTGTTACTGGCAGAATCTTGACTAAAATCTAATTCTACTTTTCAAGCTGGTGTTCTTTCCATCAAACCATACTATCATCTTCTCTCAAGAGTTAAAGAAATAAATGCACAAACAAGCATGCTCTAAGTATCTGGATAGTCTTCCATGCATGATCATAGTACAAAGACTGAATCTCTGCTGTTAAATTTTACTTGCCAATCTAAGAACAAATTGTTTGAGAACAGTACTGTAATTCAACATGGTAGTCATCAACTTTAGGAAAAGCTTTATAAAGTTCATGGATTCTCAGATCTAAGGGTAATGAAAACTAAAGGATACTCTTTATCCTCAAATAATTTAATTCTCAATCAACTTACCTCAAAAATCTCAAAGCCATAAATGTCCAAAACTCCCATAACCTTCTTCCTCACTTTTGTTTGTGCCTTAAGAAAGAAATAAGAGTTGTAATTTCAGCATAAATCATTAAGAACAGAATAAGGTCTAGTGACAAATCACATGGATTCATTACAGCATAGTTTTCTTTACAAAGTATATAACAGTAATTGAGGATATGAGCTTAATTTGTTAAGTTAAAAGATTATAAATCAGCAAGGAATCTTCCAGAAATTTTATTAAGTAGCCAAGTCAGTCCATGTAATATAAAAGTCTTTAATAAAATAGATTTATAGCATTTTAGAGCTAGAAGGGTTTCTTAAGTTCCAAGCAAGAGACCTACACCATGTCTGCATATTCAAAGAAAGGTTTCTAAATCTTGTGCTTTGTATTTCTATATATCAGAGACTTGAAGCCTTTACCACAATTTAAGACTTAAAAGATGAAGTATTCCTCCTACATACCATGGAAAATAGACCTTCCTAGCATTAAAAAACATTCATTATATTATAATAAAATGTGTAACTTGTTGCACCCCTTCTCTACCTGCTGTTCCTTTTGCTTTTTCCTACTCTTGGCTCTGTTCCCTGCCCTCCTTATTTTACTGATAAAAGTACAATAAGCTAAATGATTTCTTAAAGGTCACATAGCTGGTTAGCAGCAGGAAGAGTAAGAATTCAATTGTGTAAAACTCATTCAATCTACTGCTTCTTTTACAAATTGCCTCTTGCTACTGAAATATTTTATTATCACGGTTAATAATAGCTATTTTAAAATGTTTTGATATTGAAATAAAAAATAAAAAAACAAAGGAAGGCAGGAATATTTCAGCTATTTATTAAAACTGTAATTCAGTACATAGCAAGTGTTTAATGCTTTCATTCATATGCCAATCGAGTTTCCTTTAAATTAATCTGAATAAAGATATTTTTAATGCTACTGATGATTTAAGCAAACATTAGATGTAACATACTTAAATTGGAATTAGAAATATTCAATCCACTAAAGTTTCCATCAACATACCAATAGATTTATTAATGTTCAAATGTAAGGTTATTACCTTAATGCTTTCATTGATTCGATTCACCAGCCAGGAGAACAACCTACTATAAAGATTCTTAGCCAGGGCATCTCGGGCATAATAAGCCTATTAAAAATACACATACACAATCACTACTTTCACAGGCATTATGAGAAAACATGTCTAACTATTTAAAATAGGCAGAAGGAATCCAGCTTCTTTTAAAAAGAGTTTTATTTCCTTCCAGATGCACATAGAGATCCTTAGTGAGGGACTAAAGGAATAGCTCAGGCAAACAGTAATATTATGACCTTCATTTTTGTAAAGTAATTCAAATCAAACAGGAAAACAGGAGAGCAGGCAAGCAACAACCAAGTCCTGCATCTTGGAACTTTGGTTAGGCTAATGACAGGAGAAATTACACTTTATTTTCTTCAGTTCTCATTACAATGAACAGAGAGGAGTTAAACAGGTATTTTCAAAATAGGAGCTAAGCAATTGGAACTAAATAGATGCTAAGACACCATAGCAGTCACCCCCAACAAATGAGATCCATTAGAATAGCAAGACTATACAGAGAGAACAAAATTAAAAGATAAAAAGAAATGAAGAGATGAAAACTACAGTTCAACTACAGTGGAGAAAGAATGAATTAACAATAAGTAAGCAAAACAAATATTTATATACACATATACCAATAGAAATGTTTTAAAGAAATTTCATTTATATTCTTCTTTCCTAAACCTTTATTATATTGTTTCCTACTTCTATCTGAAGACTATCTCTTAAATTCAGAAGAGTTTTGGTTTTCTTTGTTCAAATAAGATTTTGCTACTGTTTCTAGTTTTGATGCTAAGATTACAAAGGTAGGGGGTACCAAAATGGGATAGAGGATGGACTTGGAGTCAGGAAGACCTGAGTTCAAATCTTGCCTCAGACACTGACAAGCTATGTGACCTTAACTCTTGGCCCTAGTTTTTAATAATCCCTATATCTCAGGTTGTTGTGAAACTCAAATGAGATAACACATGCAGCACTTTGCAAATCTTACAGCCATCATAAGCATCATCGTAGATTGTTGCTATTATCACTGTTTCAAAGGTCAATAATAGAGAAAAGGAAAATCAGATCTATTTTATATGAATTCATTTTCCTTATTCTCTATAATTTAAAATTTTACAAGTTCCCTAAAATACCCAGGCATTTTGGTTTTCTGCAAAAGATACTCTGCAACTGAGAAAATTTAGACAATAGATTGGTCAATTGCTCAATAAACATTTATTAAGCATCTGTCATAGAGAAAGAAAGCAGCCTATGTAAAAAGTATTGAAACTCTTGGAGGTTACAACAATTCTGTCATCTGTCTTCTGTACCAAATGGGTGACTCACCTAATGACAAGCTGATATTCCCATGTAGGAGCCAGGAAGTACTTACTGAAGTACTAAGGTCAATATTTCCTGGTTGGCACTCCAGACCCCAGCAGGTAAGTGGACTTTCCCTTTCTTAGACTAGGTGACTCTCTCCTTTACCTCCAGCTAACCTTCCCATATTACCTCTCATATTCTCTCCAACCCAAGTCAGTAACCTCTCTGCCAGTCAAGAGCAGCAAATATGTTCTATTTAACATAAAATATGGCAGTAAAATCTTCCTTCCTAACCAGTTTAAGGAAAGTAAGGACTTTATCACAGAAAGCATTTAACCGAGTATGTGTATTTGTATGTGAATATACACATATTACTCAGTCACACACATAAAATAGAAATAGGATACCCTGTAGCTACCTCAGGTCCAAATTTACTACCCCAATATTCTTTTATCCCAGTATTCACTTCTAAAAATATTCTTACCCTTTGCTTTTTTATTTACTACTTTCTATTTCTCTTAAATACTCAAGTGGCCTCAACATATATGACTTCAGGTCTCAGATTCTTTGGCCTTGTGACTTAGTATGCATTTTTTCCTGTGAGGACTGTAATAGTTATAACCTACAAGGATCCATTTTATTTGGCCTTGATTGAATAATCAAGCTTGATGCTTTTAAAAGCACTTTTGCCCCTATTCTCACAGAAGATCCTCAAAGAAAGGTAGGCAAGGCAGCTATTAGCCCCATTTAATATCCCTGATATTATTCAAGGAAAGCAACTCGCAAGGTACATATAAAGGTCAGTGAGGTGAGGGACATGACTAAAGTAGAGGGTTTTTATTGGGAAAAGGTGAGAAATTCTCTTGGAGAATCTCAAGGTTCCAGCCTTGAGAATTGGTCAGAGGAAACTGGACTATTGCTCAATTTAATGTAATGTTTGAAATTCTAATTTCGTATGAGTCACCATATCAAAGAAAAGATCTAAATACTTCAGGGAGTGAAAGCCATGAGACATTAAAAAATGATACAAGTTTAGAAGAATTTAAGCTATGAGGAAAAGTTAATAAATTCAACTCTTGATTCATGGTGGGAGGATCCCCTCCATTCGACATGAAAAGGATTACTATAGAAACTTTTTTTAACATTCATTACATATAATGCCAAAAATTTTAAAAAAATCTGCATTTTGGGAAGAAGGTTGATGTGGTTGAATGCTGAACTACCTTCCAAATCTAAGTCTAAGATTCTATGAACCATTTCATTCCAGAGAGGAAAAATTTCCCTTCAAACTTTAATTTCATGAACCTATAAGAAAAAGATGACTACAAGTTGAATTCACTTAGTAAGAAACACATTACAAATTATGATAAGAAATAACTCATCTAAAATGAGAAATAATCAACTTTTTAAAACATGTAAAATATAATATTGGCATTTCCTAGGAATTGTTAGATAAGACTTCTAATTTATACAAAGTTCAAAACTTCAGCATTTTTTTGGCTTAAAAAGAAGAATTTTTTTTAAGAAATATGAATTATATGGTGCTTGTGATATGAATTTTCCTTTACTCCAAGCATGGGAAAGGAAAGTATGACAAGTGGAGGCAAACAGCTCAAGTCCACCCTGCATTCCACTACTCTGACGGTGATGGAACTAAAGCATATACAGGGACCAAGCAAATGCAGTATATAGTAATGGAGAGATAGGAAACCCCGAATCTAGTTCTTATTTTGCTGACTGGTGAGAAACTGGTCAAAAGATAAAACCTGTATCTTAGTTTCTTTCATTTTAAAAATGGGGACAAGAATACCTACACTCACTATTTTAAATATAAGAAATATCAAATATCATGCATGTGAATGTACTTTGAAAAGTACATTATCATTATTTTACTCCCATTGTTAGAAAGAAAAAAAAACAACCCTTAAATGTCCAGTTAGTAAATACCAATCTCACTATAAGAAAGAATAGCTCAGTAGTTTATAAGGGAAACATTCACTCTAAGATCCTTTTTTGTAAGATAAAACTAAGTTTTCTCTGATTAAGCCTAAAAAAAATGAAATGCAAACAATATTTAAATAATATTTTGTTTAAATAAACACAAATAAAACTGACCCCATATACAGAAAGTTAAAGAGTCTACTATATTAGATTGTTTATTCTGCTGGAGACATATATCCATTGTGTTTGTTAAAAAATTAAAGTAAAAAAGGGGAAGGAAAACTATTATCCTTGCTTTACCAGGGAATTCAACTGGGATATGGGATTTTACCTGAGCCACATTTAGTGTTGTTGAAACCTTCTCCTGTTTGGCTTCAACTGTTCGGAAGCTAAATGCCCTCTCTAGGACGGACTGATCGATACCTGTCAACTCACAAATTTCCTTCAGCTCTGTGGAAAACAAACAAACAAACAAACAAACAAAAGGTGACTCCATATGTTGCAAAGCACATTCTAAGAATTTTAAAGCATATCATAAGAATTTTAACAGCTTCTACACCCTACCACTAATCATTCCAACTGACTTTTCTCAAAGCATTCCTAGGCTCGGAATTTACTTTGGATTATGTTAGGTATAGCTTAAATATCAGGTGAAGTAATGCACAGATGGAGCTACCCAAAAAATACAGGTAAATTACATGTTTAAGACTTAAAACTGGGCAGAAGTTCAGAGCAAACTTGCCACACAAAAGTTACTGACTTACCATTTTTATCTTTGATTTTGCTTTCATCTAAGCCATTGACTCGAGATTCAGGCTTGAACTCAATGTTCCCCAGCTTTAACACTGCTGCTATTACTTCCAAGACAGACTGGGCTTCATGATCCATAAAACCCACAATCTGCATGGCATTCTGGGAAAGGGAAGCAAGTCATTTTTATTAACTAAAGTGAATTGTTTTTAAAAGTCAATCAGGGGAAAAAAAACATATTGGAGGCAGAAGCAATGTAAAAATATGAATTTTCCAAACTTTCCTATTACAGTCATGAGCACCATCATTCTTCTCTCAGTCTCATTGCAGGTATCATCCTCCATTGCATACTCTTATCTACCCCTCTCCCACATCCAGTGTGTTGCTAAGTCTTGTCCATTCTTTCCTTATTACATCTCTCTCAAACATTCTCCCTTGGAAATGAATCACTTAAATTTTGACTGAAAACATCTGCAACTAAAATTTAATAGAAATAGTGTTGGACTTTTGAGCCCAACAAATTTTGGATTCCATTTCTGTCTCAGACATCTAAGCAATTCTGTTAAAACCTCTTTCCGCTTTAATTTCATGAGGGCTTTCTATGGTCTTAAAGATCTAAAGAGCTAAACTGATAACTGAGTCTATGATTCAACACTCAATGACTCCCAAAGTCCAGAACCTCAGGGCCATTTAAGAAGGAAATGTCTTACTCGTTTATAATAGTGATAATGATATTGAAACGCTACCCTCATGGAATGGAATTAATTTGAGAGGAGGGGAGCAGCATGGCAATGGATGGAGGGAAAGACTTGAAATCAAGAAGTCTTGGGTTTGAGTCTAGCCCCTGACAAAGTGTATATGAGTGACTATAGCAAGTTCTTTAACTTCTCAGTTATCCAGAGATCTCTTTAACACTAATACTTTATAGAACAGTTGCTAACTTGCATAGAGGAAGGGAGAATTTTGCCAATTCCAACATCTTTGGTGATAAAATCATCAATCTAAAGAAAATATATTAAAATAAAATTTTTTTAAAGTATTCTTTTTTTTTTTAAGTATTCTTACAACTTAGAATTCTAACAACTTACCACATCAGGGATCCATATCTTAAGAAACAATCTGGATTTTCCATTGACATCACCAAAGTCAGTTTGTCAGTGTTAGGATATCTGTTATTATAGATAGGAGCACTCACCCTAACTGTTCTGAAATTTGCTGCATCGTCTACTCCATTCACCTTGGCAGAGTCCAGGCTCAAGTAGTTATATCTGCTGAAATCTCTCTCCAGTTTGAGTTTATCTAATGAATTATAAAAACAAACATACAGGATATCAACAATAAGGTATTTGGGCTCAAGTCACTTCCAAGGTGCCTCCCTCCCTCATTCTATCACCTTTTCTGCCTCATAATAATTACGTGGCAACAAGGGAGACCTCTTGAGATGGTGCAGGCCTCTCTTACATATGAAAATTCAGAAATAACGAAGTGGTGGAAATCATGGACACTCTCAAAGTGACTGCTCACTATGGCAGATTCACTGAGTAGACAAATACTTACAGAGCAGATCTTCTGAGGCTCCTGACAGGAGCTGATAGAAAATGTGAAAGTTCCTCTCGCCTCTTGGTTGCTTAACAACACGGGATTTTTCTAAGAGATCTGAAGGAGGGAAAAAAAAGGACATGATGTTGAACATCAGTCACCTTTCTCTCAAATTCTACATGCTTTTCTTCTTTTTCCTTCACTTTCTATCTTGTCTCACTCAGACCCTGTAACCAAAGATAATAATAGTCAGGTCTGGTTTCCATGTTCACCACTGACCAGACTTCCATAGAGGATCAGCTCTAAACAAGAATTCACAACCACGAATTTATCAAGTTCTATCTCAACCTTTTAAAGAAAAAAATCTATGCAAACCAAAAAAGCCTAAGGGAGAAATAGAATAAATATATGCTTGGTTGCCTGTCATCCAGATATGAGAGGAGCAATGAACCCTGAGAGCAACAGAACTTTAGAGGAAAGGTCAATGTCAAGCATACCTACAAATGAAAAAAGTCATCTTCTGTACCACATACACCACAAGCTGGCAACTCTTAGCATCAAGAGTAGATTCCTCTGACTTGCACCACTGTTCAGAAGCATGGATGAGTTCATGAATTCAAGTTAGAATAGGTACCCAATACTCACTAAACCATAACCCCTGGCAATGCAGTGTAATTATGGACCGAAACAACAACAGAGAGGCGAGCCTCTACATCAGTGATCAGTAATCAGCTGGCTCTTTGGGAACAAAGACTGAATTTCAGCCAACAGAGAGTTAAAAAGTGAGAAGTGCCAAAAGCAAGGATCTTTGCAAACAGCAGCTGTGGCCACAAATTAAAGAATGGTATTCACATATGCCCAGGCATGGAAAGGGCTGCTGCCTGTAATCTGTCTATTTGGCTGCTCATTCAATACTTATTGGTGGGGGGGGGGGGGGGGAGCGAGAGAGAGAGAGAGAGAGAGAGAGAGAGAGAGAGAGAGAGAGAGAGAGAGAGAGAGAGAGAGAGAGAGATGGGGAGGGGAAGGGGGAGGGGGGGAGAGAGAGTGAGTATGAGTGTGTCTGTGTGTGTGTGTACAACACACTAAATAATCAGCTTCAATTCACTGGATACAGAAGGCATCTTATGCCTGGTAGAGTGTTACATTTAAACCACATTTTAACCACAATAATACACATCTGTTACTGTACAGCAGATGAGGATGATTACTCAACAAGTATTGCTCCTTTGAAGTTCACTATACCTTTTTTCTCCAGATGTTAATAAACCTCTCATTTTCCTCAATGATTTCATGCCTCAGCTTACTTTCTTTTCTCCTTGCTATTCATCATAATCCTTGAAAATAATAATCCTCAAATTGATGACCCTCCCAACACCCCCAGTCTCTAAATTCCAGAACCTGCTTAGCAACAATGACTTCTATTTCTATCCTTTTGCCATCTACTAGGATTATCATACTGTGAAACGGGGCCCACCATCTCAAAAACCTTGATTTATTATTTTCCTCTCTAACTATAACCTGAGATCTCCCCACCTTTATACACTGCCTAAATTTGTTCTTTGTTCTCCATGTACCTTCCTAGATCTTCCTCCCATCTACCTTAGACAGCTAGTCCATTGAATCCTTAGCCTTCTAGGGATTTCATGATTCTTGCCCTGATTAATACCAACCTCAAATCAATTCCCTTATCTACTTTCTTCACTTCTTTTGCAGACAAAAAGAGCAGTGTTGCAGGACTTCCCCAAGCAATGCTGACAGAGTCCATTATAAATGTATGAGTAACTCCCTATCATATCCCCCAGAGCAGCTGTTCTAAACCTCAAGATGGCAACCCCGACATCTGCTCTCCTCCCTTTTAACGATGACCGTAACTTTTTCTGCAACACGTAATTGGGGAAATTCACACTAGAGTCTTCAACTTTCTACTCCCCCACTGCTGCCTCAAAACTTCCCTATGTTTTCTACCCTATTTTTGTGTTTCAGAGGATAAAGTGGGAAATCCCCACTGAGTCTGGGAGAGGTTACATGACTTGCACAGAATCACAATGTTATAAGTATCTAAGGCAGGTCTTCCTGACTCCAAATCCAATGTATTACTCATTATGCAACATGGGTGATCATTCCATTAAGCCATGTCCTTCTGGTTTCATCCCCTATCTTCAATATTTCCATACAAACAAGATCAAATTATTCATGTCCTAACAAATAAAACCAAAAGCCCTTCTCTTGACCCAGATACCATTCTGCAAGCTATAATTCTCGTGCTGTCTCTTGGTCATTTTGCTACTAAATTTTCTAAGATGGATAGTCTCTGCTTGTTGTCTCCAATTTCCTGACCATCTACACAAACTCTTTTAATCTCACCATTTTATTGAAAACTGATTTTTCCAAGGATCATCAGTGAACCAAAGATTAAATGCCAAATCTAAAATGTAGCCTCATCTCAAATTTCATTTTCTTTGACCTCTCTGTTGCTTCCTTCTTAGTTCAAATCCCTTCTTATGCAAAAGAACTTTCCCATCATTTCAGTTACTAGTGCCTTTCCTTTGAGATTTTTTCCCATGTGTTTTGTATTTATTTTGCTATTTACATGTGTCTTCTTCATTAGAATCAAAGCTCTTTGAGGACAGGAAGTTATTTCTGCTTTTCTTTGTATTGCCAGCATTCAGCTCAGGTGGAGCATTTTGATTGATTTGATGTTGGGACTATTTGCACTTCTCCACACTCTCCTCTTCCATGGCACTGCTTTCTTATTCCCTTCTACTTTATTGACCAATGTGACCAATGTCTGGTTTCCTTTCTTTTTCATATAACTTTTAATGTGGACATTCACTGAAGCCTTCTTTCTCTATTCTCTTTCCACTGAAATTTTATCCACTACTAAAGTTTGCCACCTATTTGGAAAGACTTTCTAATCTGTATGTCAAATCCTGATCTCTTTCTTGAGTCCTAATCTCTCATTTCCTCCTCTCTACAATACAACTCTACTAAAATATCTAATACTTAAAACTTGAATATCCCTAGTAACAAATCTTCTACTCTCCACCTCAATAACCTTTCCATTTTTGTTGAAGATACCAATATTTTCCCCAATCTCTCAGGATGGAAACCTTTTGTCAAATTTTGCTAATAGATTAAACAAACTAATAAAGGAATTAGAACTCAGCTGGAGAAAGGCAGTTAAACAAAAGCAACTTGAAACCTCAGGTGAGACAAAACAGATTCTTTCCTCTAAAACACCTCCCTCATTTTTTCAATCTTTTCTGCTGTCACTGCTACCACCCTAGTTTGAAACCTATGTCAATTTTCTTTTAAATTATCCTAATGGTCTCCTAATTCATATTCCTGTTTCTAGTTTTTTTCCCACTCCAGAATTCTTTTTTTCTTCCCACCATGCCAGAGTAAATAATGCGTGAGTTTGAAGAATCACATCATCCTACTTTGCAAAAACCTTCAGAGGGTACCTGTGGCCTTCAGGATAACACATGAGCTCTTTGATCTGGTTTCCAAGGCTCTTCACATCCTGATGTCATCCTTCCAGTTTTATGTCATGGTGCTTCCTTTGTCGAATTTTATAAAATTTTATAAAATGGACAGCTTTTACACACAGTTATTTACATGTTTTCTCTCTTATTAGAAAGTGAGGTATTTGAGAGAAAGGGTTGGTTTTTACTTTCTTTGCAACCCCAGGGCTTAGCACAGCACCAAGAACAGACTAAGTATCAATAAATGCTTGCTAACTGACAGGACTACATTTGTTACTTAATTTTGTCTCACTATTCTGTCCATGACCTTCAATGCCCACCAGTTGATTCCCTTCCAATAAATGCTTATCTATTGGAATCAAATCAAATCATTATTCAAAACCTAGCTCAGTTAGCTTTTCTTTCATTATCCCAGCTAAAACTTTAATCTTTTAGACATACTTTAATTATCTAATCGTTTTCTATAATACAGACATTTGCATGTATGTCTCATACCTTTGCCAGACTGTAGGTTTACTGTGGGTAGGTACAGTATTGATTTTCATCTTTTTACTCCTAGTACCTAACACAAAGTCTGACAATTAGGAGGGCCTTAGCAAGCCTTTGCTGAATCAAACCAAATTATGATATTCCCAGAGACTCCAGCTTCAAACTCTCTATTCTCTTAAAGAATTCATTTAATAGCTTGTCCAAAATTGATGCAAATGTTTAAAAGCATTCACTGCCTTTTTCCATAAGCATGTGTGCATATTCACAACAGAACTGTGTGAAGTCCCAGCAGGTGATTATTTTAGGTACTGAACATAAATGCAGTTCATTATTTACAAATACCCACCACCTGACAGTTTTCATTTATTTGAAAGCCTCCCTGCCTGATATCTAAACAGAAAATTGGCATGGTAGTTTCTTCTGCTCCAGGCACTTTCTGCCTTTACTAACAAAGAGATTCAATATAGGGAAGAATTTATAAGTATTTCACGTAGCTAAATGCTCCTTTCATATTAGCGTACATTTAAGCTACCAGTGTATAGACTAAACCATCAAATTCTGAGGGAAGGGAAAAAATCCCAACACTAGAACATTCCCCACTCACTATAACTTGAGCAAAGGCAAAAAAAAAAAAGACTCCATACAGTCATTCTGCAATATTTATTCATTGTTTCACTATGTGCCAGATATTGGGGGGGGGTATCACACAATCAGTTGGTACTTCTCTTCAATTTTAAATTTTTATTAGTGTTCACATCACATGCTAATATCATGATCATCATCATGATCATCATCATCACCTGACATTTTTACATTGTTTTAAAGTTTTCAAAATGTATTACATACATTCTCTCAAATGATCCTTACAACAACCAGTTTCCTGAGGTTAGTTCTGCAGATATTATCATCATTCTCACTTGTCAAATGAGAAAACTGAGGCTCAGAAAAATTAAATCATACAGAGAGTGACCTTGATGATCACACAGAGAATGAAAGATAAAAGAGGAATTCCATTTTTTCTATCACTAAATCCACCACATTTTCTACTTTTCCACAAAGCATATATTATATATGCAAAATAGTGAAAGAAATAATAATTCTCTTTCATATTTTATGGAAGAAGCAAGTCTTTAAAAAGGTAACAGGCCTAATGGGACATGGTTATTGTCCAGCAAAAATCCCTTGGCTTGAGTCCTGTCACACTTCTACTCAGGGTCCATGTTATATCTCTCTTTGGTACAGAGAGGGGTAGGGTTTAATGGTAATTTGTTACTGGGATCCTAAAGCATAAAAATTAGCCTGGGTATATGTTAGTTCTTTTTATTTTTCAAACTTGAAAGGATGAAACGTACATACTTCTATAAGCCTCAGTTTCCTTGCCTGAAAGCAAAGGAGGCTGGATAAGAGAATTCTTAAACAATCCTTTCTGTCTATAGTATTTTAATCATATGATTTCTGATTTCAAATTACTATATTCTTTCTCCATTTTCTTCCTGTACTCTGTATAATTAAAATAGATGAACTTTTTAAAAATACTTAGTGGGTATTCTAACAACGTCCTATGTTATATTATAAAAAGGGAACTTCCACATCAATTTTTACAATCAGGATGTTTTGGCCAATCCAAAAGTAGTTTTCTGATTCCATTTGAAGTTAATACTCTATATCCTCTGTAGGGAGAGATGGGCTGGGGGAGGTGCAGAAACAGCATCTTCAGAACTGAAAGTAAGGTTGCTTGACAAATGATCTGAAATTCAAAGGCCTGCAACAAGTCTTCTTCCAACACTTAAAGGATAACAAAACGCTGCATGAAATATACATTTGTTCAAAGAAATAGGTCTAAGTTGTAATAAAGGTTCAGCCTTGTCGACTCTATGTATAATCCAACTTTTGCACGTTAGTCCTCTATTTGCAGCTTAAAATCAAACTGACAAAAGGGAGCTAAAACATCTGGTACAAAGTAACAAAAGAACCATTTTCTCCCCCTCTCTTCTCCCAGAATTTTCATAAATCAACTACAAGTTTTAACTAAGTCACCATGACAAAGTTATCCAATTTAACCTCTAGACAGCTGGGTATGCTAAGTGACAAAGTTTCAAAGTGGTATTCCATTTTGTACTCATGAAAATTTAACATGGGATTTAAGTAAATATTTGAAAAGTTAGTTCAGTGTCTAGGTAAGCTAATTAATTTTTAATTTCTAAAAGTTTATCATATACATCATTGTTACAGTTTTGGGGGGACTAATAGCAAAAATAAAATTTCAAGAAAAAAAGCACAAAACATTTGAAAAAATTTTTAAGAAAGTCTTGTAGATAGAAGTGCTGTATTAAATACATAAATTCATCAAATGTAATGAATGCCTTCTGTGTTTCTCAATGATTTATTATTTTAGTTCAATATGAGTTGAACTAGATAATAATGTTACTTAAGATTTTTAACCAACTCGTGCTTGTTTTTTGTAATGACTAAAATTGTGAGCCTGAAAGACTGCTATCTAAAACTGGATTTGTGGACTCAGTGAAGTAGACCATCCTTGTATTGGTGCAGATTGTAAAGTCTTGTTCCTGAGACTAAATTATTCTTGTTCATGTCTTTCCAAGAACCAATCATAGGAGATCTTCCCAGTGGGCTGGAACCCTTTCACAAATAACAACAAACCATTATGTTGCAATGAGTTTCTTAGTTAATTTCTGTTTCCCAATAGCTGAAATGTTATGATAAGTTCTAAATCTGAGAGTTTCGTGTATTTTTAATTTAGACTTTAATTAAGTTGTTCAGAAGTGAGTTGGGGAGCCTTGAGAGGGAGTGGGTTCTCTAACACTAACCATCTTCAACAACTTGTTTCACTTAGGATCATGCATCAAGAAGCAGGAAGGACTTCAGAGGGCATCAACATCTAAACCAAACCTTTCAAATTTACTGATGGGGAAACTGAGTCTCAGGGAAGTTAAGTGACTGGCAAAAAGTCATACTGGAGGGGCAGCTAGGTGGTGATAGAGTACTGTCCTGGAGTCCTGAGTTCAAATCCAGCCTCAAATATTTGATACTTACTAACTGTATGACTTGGGCAAGTCACTTTAACTCCATTGCCCCACTAAAAACAATAAAGAAAAGAAAAGAAATACTGGGTCCTACAAGGAGCACATTCATGACTATTACCTGACAACAGAGCTAGATTATCTATTATACCACAAGGTTTCCTGATGATAACTAATAAACAGGAGTTGAGTGCTTCCTCAAATTAATCTGGATCAGGTGTCAAAAGTTTATCTTAATCAGTTTAAAATAACAAAATAAATTTGTGTACCTTATATCTCTCTATTTTAATTAGACCCTACTGCTCCAGATGATCTCTGAGGCATCTTTGAACTCTAAGATCTAATAAATTTAATTTAATAAATATTTACTAAGCATCCACTATATGTATAATGGCTCACCTACTCTGGAGCCCCCTGAGACCCCTTAAATATCAAGGAGCCCTAACACTTCAGAATTACCTAATTAGCACCGTGGGACTCAAGCCTCATACCCACTTTATTCCAATGACAGATACCCTCTTCACTGTTGTCTCTACAAAGGCTACATTGTTATCAGAGTCTGGCCATCCCTAATTCCCTTAGCTAAAAGTAGACAAGAAAAGAGAGAGCTACCCTGTGTATTAGGTATTAACCTATGAAAAGTCCCACATCCACTCCTCCATTTACATTGACTTACTGTTATTTCTTCACTTAATTGACTCACAAAACTTAAATATGTAGACAAAGAATGAAGTTAAAAGAATAATTTCTTATTACATTGGCTTTGGGGAACAACTCTATAACTTGTTCGTTGTAGAGTCCATGGCATCATACTGTCTACAAACTACTATGCTTAGCACCCAAGTTGCTAAAACAATCCAGTCACACCTCCTGGAACTTAAGAGTATAGGGGGACACAGAACAAAATGAATACAAAGGAGAGAAGCATAAAAACAGGTATACTTCACTAATATACTAAGAGTGACAGAGACAGAGACAGAGAGACCAAAAGACAGTCAGAGATAGTGACAGGCAGAAAGACAAAGACAGAGGGAAGAAATGTAAGAGGAAAGAGAAAAGGAAGAAGAGAAAAGGCTAAGGGGAAAGATGGGAAAAGGGCAATGAACTTTTCATTTCTTGCACACACACACACACACACACACACACACACACACACACAGACTTTTTCCATTTAAGTCTCTTGGTGAGAAGAGAAAAGGGGTTCATAGTCCTCCCATTTTCTCTCCAGTCATTTTCATTCCCATCCCTAGATCTTCCTAATCAAACTTCATCCTGGGGGGGGAAGGGATAGGGTTGGCTTAGTAAGTACAGTTGTATAAGGAATTTGATTATTAAAGGAGTCTCATGGTTTTCCTTTAACACCTTTTCCTCCACCAAACCCACCCCCAACAACAAAGATACAAGTCACTCAGTGCTTTAAACTGACATATAATGAGCTCTCTTTGAAAGGCTCAGAATTTACCTACCAAATAATGTCTTCTAACATTTTTGAATGTGGGGTGGGGCCAACAAAGAGATATACACAGTCAAAAGAGGACATTTTTTGCCTTAAATAAAATGTAATTATTGCTTATTTATTGACACAAAACACAGCTGTCCTGTTTTATTTAAGCTGATTCATAGAATAACACATGATGGTACTCCATTACACAGTTATAGCCTTTTTCATGTAAACAGAAAATACAATTAGGCTATACTATTACTCTGTCTCATTTCTTCTACCCATGAACTTTTAAATATTACCTGATAATGGTAATTAGTTCTCTTCATCTGAAAAAAAAATTCTTATATAGTGTCATAATTGTCCCAAGAAATAAGAATGAGCTGCCTGTCAATGTCACTATCTTTGAATGAAAAGTTGTTAAAACACAGCAACAAAAGTAAGCCAATAGAAAGCAGTGTGGTGATTCATCTCTTTAAGTAAATGGCCCATTCTTCTTTTTGTCTTAAATATCCAGAAATAGCAACCTATTGTGTTTTCCCCTAGTAACTAAAAAAAAAATCCATTAAATTAATGTAACTGGATGTAAGACAAAACTGAGAAAATAATTTCCTTTTTTTTTTTTTTTGTTTGGGACCTGTAATTTCAGTAGTGTTGAAAGTTCCCATTATCAGTGCAACAGAGCAACTTTTCTGTAATTTATAGACCCAGAAGATTTCCAGGGGGCACTGTGAATTTAGGTGTCAGACTCAGGACTTAAAGCCAGGTCATCCTGACTCCAAGGTAGGCTTTCCAATCCATCTCCTAAGCCATGCTGCTGATCATTTGATAACTTTAACATTTAATTAGTTTGTTTGGTCATTTTCAGTTTGTTTGACTCTTTGTTATCCCATTTGGGGTTTTCTTGGCATAGGAAAATTGAGGCAAAAAGGGTTAAATGATTTACCCACAGTCACACAATAAGTAACAACCTCTCAGGCTGGACATTCCATTCACTGCACCACCTAGCTATCCCATGAAACAATAAGTAACACTTATTTATTAACAATTATAAGAACAGCTTAAGAGGAACACTTGAATGTTAAAAGTCCCCAATTACATGGTACTTAAAAATAAAAGGAGCTATAAGTATAGAGACAGCATCTAGACTATGCATGGGCATGACACTTGAAGGGCAAAGAATTGAGACAACTGAACTGAAGTTTGGGACACAAGTGTTAATCTGACTGAGTACATACTAGAATTCACCTGTCAGAGCTTTTCTTAGCATGGGCTCATCTATTTTATTCTTGTTATGTGATAATACTCCATAGAGTTAGACCTTGCCCTTCCCTCAGTTCTAAGCTTAATATCAACAACAGGAGTCAAATAATGGATGATAATGACTTCATGCCATTTATGTAATTTCTAAAAACAATTCAGTTATTTTGTATTATTTTAAGAACCACTGACCCAAACCAGGAAATGTTAGTTTTTATGACAAAAGGAGCAAAATATGGAAGTGAATAAAATCTCAAACATAAAGTACATATTAAATGACTGAACTCACTTGACTGTCTACTTACTGCTAAAAAGGTTGGCAGAGGTTCAAGAAATATTTTTAACAAGGTCAAGGAAAGGAGAATGTATATTTGAATTTGTTGAGATGGGGGGCATTCCCCCTCTGCCTTTTAGTGTCAAGGTCAAAACTTACAATTTACTCATAGATGCAAACTTGATAAGTTTGCTTGGACATAGCTACAAAAAAGCTGCTTGAGCTAACAAGAATTGTTTACTTAGAATGAGAAATTTAATCAAAAAATCATAATTAGATTCAAGCTAATTAAAAATAAAATGAAAGCTTAAGAATTCCAGGTTTTGTTTAAAGTTCTAAGTAAGTAGCTATATCAACTTTTAATAGCCATGAAATATTTTTAAATGTTTTTAAAAAACCTGAATATTTTAATTTCCCTCATACAGGGCTAAGAGATCACTAATTATACAAATCTACAGAGAAGGAGACTGAGGTTCATTACTTATATAATAATAATAATAATAATAAACTTTTATATAGTACTAACTAGGCACTGGGCACTGTGATAAGCATTTATACTTATTATCTCATTTAATTATCAAAAGAATGTTAGAAACTAAGGGCTACTATTATCTCCATTTTACAGAAGAGGAAACTGAGGCAGAGGTTAAGTGACTTGCCCAGGGGTCACACAGCTGGAGCAAGTCTGAAGTGGAATCTGAACTGGAGTCTTCCTGTCTCAAGCATTTTAACTATAGATCCAGTGCTCTTTCCTCTGTTTTCTAAAGAAATGATTCTGAAAGAGGTCTTTACTTCCACACCTAAAACTATGTTGTAATCTAGACTTCCAGTTTTACAGTATAATGTTATTTTTATTATCTTGAGAAACAATGTAGTTCCAGTTATCTTACACTTAATTAAATTCAATAAATACTAATTGTACATCTAGTAAGTACAAAGTATTGTACTAAAATAGAGGGTCTTGAATGACAAGCTAATAAACTTGTACTTTATGAGATAGACAATGGGGGGGGGAGCAAAGAAGGAGAGATGTGTTCTATTATCACAGAATGCTTTAAGCAGGAGAATGAAAGGAGCAGAATAATGTGATAAGAAAACTGCTAGTAACACCATGAATAATAGTCTTGGACAAGGAGCAACTTTTCAGAAAAAAAAGCCATTATGATAATTCAAGTCAAAAAGTAGAGGCAGCTAGTGGCTCAGTGGATAAAACACTGAGCCTGGAGTAAAGAAGACCTGAGTTCAAATCTGGAACTGCCTAGCTATGTGACCCTGGTTGAGTCACTTAACCTCCATTTACCTTACTCCCCTGGAGCAGGAAATAGCAAACAAACTCATTCAGAATCTTTGCCAAGAAAACCCCATGGACCATCTTGTCCATGGGATCACAAAACGTCTGGCATTACTGAACAACAAAGTCAAGAAGGATAAGGATCTGGCAACCAAGGGGGTGAGGAGTCCTTTGCTCAGAACAGCTGGTCTCCCCCCACCACCCCACCTTTTTCTCATGAACTCAGTCTTTAATTAAAGCCCAAGGAAAAGGTTCCCACCTCCAGGAAGTGTTGCCTGATCTTGTCGGTTGATAAATCAATTGACAAGTATCTATTAAGGGCCTGTGATGTGACAGGCAGAAGCCTGTGTTCTATCTAGGGAGGCAACATGTATATTTATAAGTATATACCGAAAAATTAAAGGGAGGGAGGTGAGGAAGTAGCAGCTGGGGGTGGGGGGAACTCTAGGGAAGGCATAGGGCAAAGGCAAATCAGGAAAAGTCTCATGTATAAAGTAGCACAAGTTGGATGGGGAAATAGCAGATACTAAGAAGCAGAGATGAGGAGAGAGTGTCTTCATCCCAGGTATGGGAGTGAGGGGACAGTTGGGCAAAGGCACAAAGGTAAGAGATGGACTCATAGGCTAAGCCAGCTCCCAACAGAGTGTGTGAAGGGAAATAATGCATATTAAGTCTATGAAGAAGGTCGAGTGGAGTCAGGTTGAGAAAGGGCTTTAAAAGCCAGGGGAATCTGTAAGGATTCAATAAAAACCTTCCTCCTCAGACCCCACAAAGTGCTTTCTTTCCCAAGTCTCATCAGCCCCCCCTCCTACTGTCTCATACACTATCTATACAATCTCCCACAGGACAAGAGATGAGTTTTATCTAAACTTTTGTATCCTGCTGGTGCCATTGAGAGTCTGGTCTAGGCTTTTAAAGTGTAAATAATGTAGATTAAACTTTAAAAGTGTGTTATAGGCACATTTTTTGAGAGAAAAATGTGAGAGACAGTTGTTAAATATTTACCAATATACCCCTGCTGTTCCCCCCACCCACCCATAATCGGCCCAATGTGGTAAAGAATGATGTTGACAATTAACAGAAATGGGAAGCAGGGAGCTGGGATAGGTTTTAGGAAAAAAATTTATGGGTTTGGCTTTGAATTTAAGTTTGAGAAAGGAAGCAGAGCTAGATCTATAGCTATCAAACAGACTTTTGGAAAAAAACTGAAGCTCTGAGGTGATAGAAGACTTGAGAGCCATCTGCCCAAAGATAACTGAAGACAGGATGATGAGATCTCCCAGAGAGGCTGTTTAACAGAAGAAAAGAGAATTTGAAATTTGATTTCATGTCTCTCCTCAACTCTCCTAAATAGGACCCAACTGGACAGAAAGAGGATTAAGTAAGGCTTAGAAGAATCCTTTGTTTTGCCCCTGTGGAGGCATTACAGCCAGTCCCTGGGATCTTATCTTCCTTTCAGGATACAAGAAGTATGTGTGGGGGGGTGAAAGGTTCAAACCCGTGCTTATATTTATATGCTTGTATTTCAGGGATATGTCACATATTTTGGAGGAAGGAAGCACGTTTCTCCATTGTTTTATATTCCCCTAGACAGCCTGCCCATCTGCTTGAAGACTCAGGGTTGACTGCTTTACTCATGACTGTCCTATAAGGCAGTGGTTCTATAGGAATACATTTCCTGCTTTAATCACTAATTCATTTCTTTTCTTCCTATGAAAAAGGAAAGAATATTTAGAAATGATTGGATGTTTCCCACTGTCACAAATGCCAAAATAATTTCACTTTCAGGACAGTTAGATGGCACAGTGGATAGAGTACTGGTCTAGGAGTCAGGAGGATGGGACTTCAAATCCAGGTTCAGACACTGGTCATGGACTAGCTTTGTGATCTTGGACAGGTCACTTAAACCTACCTGACTGCCTCACATATGGGGCCATCTCCTGTCAACTTGTATATCTGGCCACTAGACCCAGACAGTTCTGGAGGAGAAAGTGAGGATGGTGACTTAGTATACCCCCCACCCCCAAATCCAATTCATGTGCTTGCAATGACATCACCTCCCCTATGTCAAGGTCTTCTTTGAGAATGAAGGATAACCATCATTAAATGCCTACTGTATTTTAGGACTGTATTAGGCCCTGTGGATCTAAGGACAGTTCTGCTCCCCATTCAGATTACATTCTGATAGGAGACAACAATTATGTATAAAAAAACAAATACAACAAAAACATAAAAGCAAACAAATACCAAAACATACAGCATAGCTAAGTACTAGGACATTGAGAGAGAGATAACTAGCAGTTTCTGAGAAAAGGGAAAGGATTCATTAAGGAGAAAATGTTGAAGTCCTGAGTCCAGGATAAAGCAAAGACTGGAGATGGGGTGTAACATGGGAAGGCTAAAGAGAAAATCAATTTAGTTGGAATTTAGTTGGGTCTTAGTGTGCTGTAAGGATGGAAAGATTTAAGTGCTCAAATTAGATAGGGCATTAAAAATTAAACAAAGAAGTTTATATTTTATCTTAGACTCAACTTTAGAACTTTATTATCTCAATTGATTTTCGCAATAATCCTGAGAAGTAAATGCTATTATAAGGTCTATTTTACAGTTGAGGAAATTAAGGCAAACAAATGTTAAATGACTTTGCACAGGCCAGGGTCTAAATATATAGTGCTACTCATATTCCTATAACATATCATTATTGTGTTTACTGTACTTATTTTTCTATAAAAACAATGTAATACTGTTATCCAAGGACATAGAGCACTTGGTCTGGAGTCAGGCAGACCTGAGTGCAAATTCAGTCTCATCTTCTTAATAGCTGTGTGGCCCTGAGTACATCACTTACACAAGTTGATTCAGTTTCCTCATGTAATACAACAAGCTAGAGAAGGAGATGGCAAACCAATCCAGTATATTAGCCAAGAAAATACCAAACTGGGTAAAGAAGAGTTGGAGGATATGACCAAAACAATTGAACAATAACAATATTTTTATAAACTAAAATTAATATTACAGTATTTTCAATTATCTTTCCACATAAAGGGCAGGGCTGGAAACTTATAAACACACTGTGTAACTAGTTTCTGAAAAAAGTAACACTTGCCAGAATAATATTCATAAGCCAATGCAACCTGTTAAAGACTTCTAAAGACTCAGTTACAAAGCTCAGTTATTATGACTTTCCTGAACCTTTCCCTGATATGGCTACCTAGAACAAAAGTTATACCTCCCTCATTCTATGTCTTCTGTCACTTGTTCTTCAAATGTACTTAAAACATATTTTGACTTTCACTGTGATAATCTGTATACATCCTTTCTACACGGCCTATTACATTTTAAAGCCATTTCAAAACGGACTATGTTTCACTTTTTAACTCCATCTCTCTAAGTCCAGTACCTTTGACATCTTTGGTGGTGAGAAGGCTGGATCTGTGACATCATAAGACATAAGAGTCCCCAGTGAACTCCCTCTATCAATACAGATCTATAATCATTCCACAACCCAAAAAGCTAGAGAGTCCACTAGAGAATATAGGTAGCATAATTGTCTGATAAACAGGATTTAGAACATTCATTCACATTTAAACACATGTATCTCTCCACACACATACACATTTATGCATGCACATGAATTTTTATACAAACTATGAATCATAATAAGAGTCAACTAGGTGATACAGTGGATGGAGTGCTTGGGCCTGGAGTAAGGAAGACTCATCTTCCTGAGTTCAAATCTGGCCTCAGATACTTTTTAGCTGTGTGACCCTGGACAAGTCACTTCTTGTTGTCTGTTTCCCCAACTGTAAAATGAGCTGGAGAAGGAAATGGCAAACCACTCCAGGATCTTTTACCAAGAAAACTCTAAATGGGGCCATGGAGAGTTAGATATGACTGAAACAACTGAACAACAACAAAAATGGATCATAAGATGTCATGGATTTGGAATGGAGCCAACTGGGCTAGTCTGAAAGGTGTATCTATCATATCCTTTGTTCTGTATCATGAATTGCTTGCATGAACACTATTGATTTTCCACATCTGGCATAAAAATGATTCAATCAAAATGATCCATTATGATACTAACTATTTTATAATAGAAATCCATTTCCCCAAAGTTATCTCTTGGAACAGCTGATTCTAAAATAATGATACTGTAAAAGTCTACAAAGGTAGATAAAGACTTATATGGAGAGACAACTGTCAGATCAGCAAATGGCACAGAGGCAGAAACAAGGAAAGTAAATTTGAGAATCCATCTAAGGCATTATGAAATTTAATTCATCTAGACATAAAGGTGTCAAAAGGTCTCTTGTAGCAAATCTTCCAAGTTAAAATCTGTTTTCTATTTTGTGCAATAAATATTTTGCTGAAGTCTGATGATTAAAATTTGTATGCATTAATATTCTAAATATGCTAAAGGAGCTTGCCATTTAAAATCCTCTGAATATATTTTCTATTAAATTCACTTTTATAACTAGATTTCCTTAAAGAAGGGAGGAGGAAGATGAAAGAGGAGGATAAGAAAGAATGCCATTTCAAACCTGCAGGGTATACTCTGACTGTGAATTCAGTTCCTCTTTGCCATTTTATTTCTAGCACACAGTAGGCACTTGACACATTTTTTTAAATGGATTTATAGAAAATGATCAAAGCAAAAGAGTGATTTTAAAATTCATCTTACCTCAGTAACAGCTTATTAAACTATTATATACATTTATAAGTAGAATTCAAATGTCAGCATTCTGTATTTTATAATGTATGAAAACAAAAAGCAAAATAATCTAAAATCCAAATCACCAAATTGTATGCACAAAAGGGTGCCACTGTTCTTATAACATACAACATCTATATTTTGACATTAAAGCTCCAAGTTAAATTTTTGCTATTATATTTTTTCTAAAACTACTTAGAAATTTTCTAAATGAAATCAAGAACAATACTCACAGTTACTTATCACTCCTCCCAATGGATCGCCTTTAAAGTCAAACTCAATATCCATATACTTGCCCTGTAAAAAAGACATTTTATGTATATTTAACTTTGATATTTAGACATACAGATCCTGACAGATAGATAAATCCATCCATCTATTTATTTATCTACCTCCAAACTGTATTTCTTCTTAAACAATGACCTTTGCTTAAAGCCCATGACCACATTTTATGTGTTAATTTAACACAAAATGAAGAAAAGTCTGAAGGGTCAAATGATATAGCCCAGTCTCAATTTGAGGTATATATGCTACTTTAACCCTCCTATTGATACTTCAGTTAATCAATACAGGTAAAGTACAACTTTAGGTCAAAACTAAAAATATTTTCTTGACAGAAAGATTGTTTTCTCATTTGACTTCTTGGTCAAAGTACTATTTCAAACTCCTAAGTAAATTAAGTGATAGGTATTTAATTTAATAATAGTAACAACTGAAAATAATTATCAATTCTTATTTATATGTTGAAAAAAATTATAAACACTGGAAGGGAACTTCATTCTCCATCCTCATCCCCCCCCCACCTCCCACTAACATCATACAAGTAAGATATTTTGCAAATCTCTGAAACATTCTCCAGAATTTTACTTATTTAGCTATTCATTCTATAAAATACAAATGAGTACAGGGTATGAATGAACAATTCACAATCATCGACTAATGGCAGATTTTTGCTCTCTGCTTTTGAACTTGACTTTAAAACAAATCATGGTTCATTGTTATAGCACTTTGTAGTTAAAGCAGACAGATAGACACACACACATACACACAAACACTGAGTGTAGAGTAAATGCTTTTAACCTGGGGCCTATGAAAGCCTAAAGTTCATTTATAGGGTAAAATTGACAAGAAGTACATGGAATGAAGTATGGGTGGGTTATGACCTGCTTTGATGAAGGGACTATTTGAAATAATGTTATCACCAATTCACTGAAATAGAAGTAAAGCATCAGTTTTATGGACAGAAAAAAGACCTGGATCTAGGGTCTAAACAATAAATATCTTCCTCAGTAAGCAGGGAAGTCTACTTTCTGATGGCTATACCTTTACTTGGCTCGTCCATTCATTTGAATTCAGATCATAGATTGATTGCACCTCAAGTTTGCGCTCCATTTTGCTCGACAATACCTACACTACTGGAAATGCCTTATGAAGGAAGGAAGTATAAAATATCTTCTTCTAGTTATATGGAAGAAAACCAAACATAACATAAACTAATAGGGATGGGAGGAAACAAATCCCACAATGATTCTAACTTGGACTTATGTATGTAGAGTTTCTAGGTTATAAACTCCTTGGGAAACAGGGGTCAATCATTTCTTCTTTTTCTTCTCTGTATTTCAATCAGTATTTTGTACAAGGGTGATCCTTACCCATCACTTGGCAGTGTGGGCATAGTGGAAAGATTGGTACAGCTGGACTCAAAGGACCAGAGTTTGCATCTCTGTTCTGCTCTTTATTAACTGTATGATCTTAGATGCCTTTCTAGGTCAAGCATTCCTTCTCTATAAAATGACAGTTAAACTAGAAGCATTTTAACCTATCTTCCAACTCTAAACCCTTGATCCTATGAACTTTAAATCTGGAAGTTACTTTATGTCTAATCAAGGTGATTAATCCTCTCTGCAACATTAATAGAACACCAATCAAATATATACTTACATAAAAAGATATACATGTGTGCATATATGTATTATGTAGCAAAAGTGATGCAGTGGGGAGAGTTTGGTAGGAAGAATCATTTTCCTGAGTCAAAATCTGGCTTCAGACACAACTAGCTATGTGACCCTGTGCAAGTTACTTCACTGTTTGCCTCAGTTTCCTCATCTATAAAATGAGCTGAAGTAGGAAATGGCAAGCCATTCAAGTATTTTTGCCAAGAAAATCTCAAATGGGGTCATGAAGAGCTGAAAACTATTAAACAAACAACCACCACCAACACATACACACACACACACACACAAATTTAGGCATTAGAAAAATTTTACACATAACAAAGCTGGAATAACCAATGAAATTAAAAGCATCCTACTGAACCGCTCTCACTCACTGTGTCTTTATTCTGCCTCTGGCAGCTGAACATTTTACTAGGTCAAAAGTCTAAAACTCACCACTCAGTGGTGTCTAACTCAAAAAGATAAATATTCCCCAAGGACATTTTAATTTGGTTTGGAATCCAAATTGGAACCAAATTGGAAAATCCAGGTTCCCTCACCTGCACAGTTACTGCTTTTTGTACTGCAGTACTAGGCAGTCTTGTTTTTGTTCAGTTGTAACAGCCTCTGTGACTCCATTTGGAATTGTCATTTCCTCCTCAGTTCATTGTCAAATGAGGAAGCTGAGGCAAACAGGACTGAGTGATTTGCCCAGGGTCACATAGCTAGTTAGTGCCTGAGGACATAGATTTGAACTCAAATCTTCCTGACCCTAAACCTAGCACTCTGCCACTACAACCCTTGGATGCCAACTAACCAACCTTAAGTTTTCTCATTTACAGAAGGAGGGGATTGGAAAAATGACCTCTAATGTCCCTTCCAGTTCTAAATCTATATTAACCTTCATCACAACGGTATTTCCCCTCCATAGTTTTTTCCTTCTAATAAATAACGGCAAATGACTATTGTTAATTTTGCAACCTGAAATTTTTTTGAGGTTCTATAAACTACTAGTTTTACTATAGGAATTCTGACCTAAAGGATTAATATTCTGCTTCTGTATTAAATATGCTTAAGCTTTACATAATTTTGTTGTCTGTTGAAAATATTCAAATCTAAAAAATACTGGAGGAAAAAAGTAAAACTGATGATGAAAGCCTTGACTGTCTTTATGTGATCATAACGGTTGGCTAATGTAGTATGAATAGCTACAAAACCAATTAAAGCATTAGTTCATTTCTTTTCAAGTAAGGAGTAAGCCTTACTTTGTGAAAGAATTTTCCAAATATATAATAAATACAATGATGTATACATGCAGGCTTTTCTAAGTCTATTCTTCTATAAAGATCAGATTACTGGTACCCTTTGAGATCTTTAAAGATTCAAGTTTCCCATATAAGTGCAGATCCCTAACACTTTACCTATTTGTCTTTTTCCCCCACAGAGGATAATAAATAAATAATCTAACTTTTTCTGAACAATTCTGGTTCCCCACAAAGTATCACTTGTTGTTCTGTGCTTTAGCAATTATACAAGATACATTCAGGATCTACTGAGATGTGCAGAACTATCTGATTCCATACAAAATGGTTCCAGATGATTCTTCTGAGTTTCTGTGAAATTTTTCCCAGTTATAAAACCTGTCAATTCTATAACTAGCAAAAAAAGCTCCTTTGGCCCAGTTCTCTATCTTCTCTTGCTATTGTCATTGTAATTTGTTCTTTGTCCATCATTTCATTTGCAATTAACTGAGAAATCAAAGTTTATTAAAAATGTATATTCTTAAAGTTGAGTCATTTCAGTTGTATCCAACTCATGACCCTATTTGAGGTTTTCTTGGCAAAGATACCAGTCGGACATTTCCTTCTCCATCTCATTTCAAAGATGAGAAATTGAAGCAAATAAGATTAGGTGACTTTCCCAGGATCATATAGCTATTAAGGATCTGAAGCCAAATTTGAACTCAGATCCTTTTGACTCAGGGTGGTGTCCCTGTACCACCCAGTTGCCTAGAACATTGCATAAGAGGGAGAATTGCACTAGATGATGACCTATTGGGTCCTTGTACAAGTTAATTCCTAAAACATAACCATTAGTGTCTGGACTATGAAGTGTAGTCCTAGTATTTTTCTTTGATCTGCAACCCTCAGGGTAAGTCAATTTACACCTAATTTTCTCATCTGTAAAGTGGGAATAATTATATTTGCATTACCTATCTTATAGAAAATTGCTCTTTAATTTTAAACTACCACATTAATGTAAGTTATCCTATTTTAGTTAAAAGTTTTCTTGAGTTGGGGGGGGTCGTCTTGGTTTTTTTTTTTTTTTTGTTCAATTCCTGACTCTTGGCTAAGTTCCATTTAGGTGAAGGTGAAGGTGTTTTTACTAAACTAGCTAAAACTGCCCTAGAAGTTTTATAACAGCCGTCAGTAACAAGGACAATGTGATAGAAGAGTGGTTTGCTATCTTTCTAAAAAGAATTACAGGGTAAGACATCAGAGGGATCAAAGCTTTTCCCATCCTTATCACCAGTATTTTAATAAAGTTCTCTCTGTTTTAAAGATAGACACATGGGGGCGGCTAGGTGGCGCAGTGGATAAAAGCACCTGCCCTGGAGTCAGGAGTACCTGGGTTCAAATCTAGCTGTGTGGCCTTGGGCAAGACACTTAACCCCATTTGCCTTGCAAAAACAAAAAACAAACAAACAAAAAAGATAGACACAAACACACACAAATATACAAACATCAATACAAAATTAAACATCTCATTCATTTTCAACATGAATGAACCAAACATTGATGCTAACTCTTCTTTTATACAAATTTAAACTGTATTTATACAAATACTCACAAATCTAGAGGAGTTGTCATTCCTTACAGTTTTGGCATTTCCAAATGCTGCAGGAAACAAAAAAAAAATATAATTTGACATGATTAAAAGATTTTGACAATATATGAATAAAAACTGAAGCAAGAAGAACAAAATATAAACATCCTATTTAAAAACACAGTCATGTTCAGAGGAGTCCAAGCAATGACATTTTTAATGTAGAATTGATTTAATTTTCCCTGTGAAATTTCCCGGGAAATGTCCAGGTTGAAAGGTTTTTAAATTAAGTGTCTAAAATTTGCAAGTCCAGGTTAAAGGGTATAATTAGGGCTTCATTGTGTTTCATAAGATGTCATTTATTTCAATGATTCTGAGATTTTCCTGATATTAGTCAATTTGGCAAGGTCAAAGCTCAGTAGCTATGCCTTTATATCATCATTAGTGAATATAGGTAAGAAGCTTGTGATAATACTAGTACTGGGTGGAGGTTTTAAGACCAGAGAAAAGAACTCAAAATTTTATGCATTTTTATTGGAAAAGAAAAGCAATCTGTTTAACTGAAGCTTACTAAATAAATAAGTCCTCCAAGGACAGAGAAAGGGTCAGAATTCACTGGCCTAGAACAGTTCCTTAATAAATACTAGTTAACTGACAATCAATTGGCAATGGATATAACCATCATGCTACAGGGGATCTTATTTTCTATAGTTATGAAATATGTAAAAATTTCTGGAGCATGCACAAAACTGTTATGGGAGACAACTAATTCATCCAGCTCAAGTTCATTCCAAGAGCTCCAATAAGAAAACCTTTAGTAAACTGCCTCCTAACTAAGAATCTCCAGACACTCCCATTGGTACCACTCTGGAAATATCACATGGGTGATGACATGGAAAGATCACAAGACTTTCTCACCAACTCATATAGTCTATATGTTCTAGGAAGGAAAAATGTGAATATAAGAACTGGAAGAAATAAAAAAATCTAAACACAATCAATCAATATATCTTTAAAACAGAATGTTAGAGAAATCTTAGTGCAGATTTGAGATATTAAATTAATCTTACTAATATGTAATAAACAATCAAGTACCTACTATGTACTGCACTAGGTGCTGGAAATACAAGTAAAAAAAAGAAAATGAAACAATCTTTCCTGCAAAGGACAAGTAACCTAAACCTCAAACCAGTTTGACATTTGGTTTGTTTTTGTGGTGGTTGCTTTATTTGTATTGGACCTGAGACTTCTTGGATGTAGAGGACTGGCACTGAAGAAGAAACTAGCTCTAACCAATTCAGGTCTCTATCTTAGCTGGCAAATCACAGCTTTCAAAGAATTGGAGGGAAAATTTCCCAGGGTCACATATTTAATTATGTGTCAGAGCCAGGACTTGGATTCACATCTTCTGTCACCAGGACCACCTCTCTATATGCAATGAATGCTATCTCTCTTCCTTTACTTACAAAAGTGTCAAAGGAGCTCATGCTCACAGGTGAGGACTTTGAGAGTTACAAAGATTTAGCTACCATTTTACAATCAAACAACCAATCAAAAGCCCAAAAGTAGGTTTGGAGAGGAGAGTGATACTTAAGCATGAAGTACCTAAACTAAATAGGGCAAGGCTCATTCTGTTTTACTTTGGCTGGGTTCTTTATGTTGTATAAAAATGTTTTCACTTTACCTTTGCTAAGCAACACAGGCTGGGCAAAGTTTCTGGAAGACAAAATTCAACTAACATTCATATTTGTACTAAAAATTAACTGCAATACTGCTTTGTGTGGAAGGAACAGGAGAAATACTATTTAAAAACTATGCTTGCTGAGGAGGGTAGGAGTTATATCACTCACCCAAGCAGGCTAATGATTTGCATAAATGCAGTGTTGATAATAGTAAGCTCAACTTGCTTGATAGGAAAAACCAAACATTTTTGGTATTTCTCATAAGGTTCAAACTTCAGTGGGTAGAAATATACATAGCTCCATAGTCAAGATTGGGAATTTTAGATCTAATTCAAGGAGCTAATATTAAAAAAAAAAAAGGCAATGTGTTGAAGAGAAGGTCAGAGACCAATGAAAGAACCATTTCAAAAAAAAAAATCAACTTTATTCAGGGTGCCAATTGTGAGCCATAAGTCATCTTTTCATCTAGCAAATTTGAGTTACATATTATTAAGCACAGAGTTAAACACTGAAGCTTTTCATTGTAGAACACCGACTCAAACACAAGCACTCTATTCTAAAATACTTGAGAAACATTCCTCAATTGTTTTTCTAAGTTCATTGTTTTCCATGTTCATTTACAGTAACTGCTCTAGTTGGAAAGCAAAGAACATTCCCTTAAAAGATAACACATGCCCACAAGAGTACATTTCTCTCATTTCCTGGGTTCAAGACTGGTTTCAAATACCAATGAATAAAGGAATGAACTCTAAGCACAATGGAAGACCAGAGAACCATACAATGCTCCTACTTTAGGGTATGGTATTTAAAAAAATAAACAAATGGAGATATACAGCACATACCTTGTACAAAATATTAAGACAAGAGTCTATGATTTAGGGGGAATAGAAAAGTCAATAACTGAAAAATCCAAAGAATGGAATGATAAATCATAAAAGACTTGGCATTCCATTCATAGCAGCACAGTCTTGAAATCAAAAAGACCTGAGTTCAAGTGGTCCATGTGACAATAAATAAAGTGATAATAAATAAAAACTAAACCTCTGAGTGCCGCCAGGCAACTTTTAAAGATAGTATGTATTTATCTTTTTTAAATAATCTTTAGTTTTCCCCAATTACATGTAAAAACAATTAAAAAAAATTTTTTTTTTAAGTTTAAAAATTTTATTCCTCCTTCCCTTCCTGAGACAATGGTAAGTAATCTAATATGGGTTATATATGTGCAATCATGTAAATTGGGTAAAAGATGACCATATTAGTCATTTTGTCCACAAGCAACTTTATAAGAATATATTGCAGATAAAGAAGGAATCTGGTTCATGCCTAAAGTCTGGTTTTAAATTCTATGTCTGAAGCTTACTATGTGACCTTGGGCAAAATATGTATTTACCTCTATCTCTTCATCTTTAATTTGAAGGGACTAGACAATATAGCCCCTTGCATTCTCATCTAACTCTTTCTCTAAGAATCCATGAGTTGGTAATCTACAAGAGTGAAGGAAATTTCCACACCAAGAATCCTCCAAATGGGCTTCAAATATGGTAAACAATAGAAGCTGCCAAGGAGGAAGAACAGAGGGGCAGAAATAAAACCTTGGACTCTTCAACAATATTCTTATGAAGGTCTCAACTTATTTTTATGCTTAGTACTCTCTCTGGAGATGGGGTAAAAAGGTATCTCCTCTTTTCATAAATTAAGGAAATTCAAGCATGGAGAAGTCATCTCTTCCACAGAGTTAGTAATGGCAGTAAGACTGCTGAGTTCCCAAATCTGTTGATTGCAACCCAAAACATTTAGAATATTTCAGCCATCCTCAAAAACAGAAGGTGATAATATTGACCTATGCCATATGTTTCCCATATGCTTTTCCAATGTGCTGACCTAACTTTTACTTGATCTCCAACAGGATTTAGGGTATTCCCTTCTGAGTTTGTCTGAGCACAGGCAATTGCAAAGTTGAATGTTCAACTTTAGAGATGACATTTGTGGCCAAGGGAGAACAAATTAAGCTAACCTTCAGAATGTCATATCCAAAACCTGGGCCTCATTAACAATTCAGCTAGCTAGCTAACAAGTTCCCACCTTAATTCCACTACATTTTGCTCTGTAAATAAAATCCATGAAGGAAGGGGCCATTTCAATTTTATTTTAAGATATCAAGGGTCTGGTTCTGAATGGGTGTGAAACTAAATTGTAGAAATGTTCTCACCTGCTGGATTTTTCTTAGCTAGCAATCTAAATCACAAATGTTTGCTAAATTTTGGGATCTGGATTATTTTTATTGGAAAAAAAATAAGTTACAAGGTTAACCTTGAAAAAGAAAAATAAATAATCACTAAATATGGGATAAGTTTCTCTCACTTAAAAATACTGTTCCTACACTCCACAAATGCACAGCCATAAGGATCCAGGCTGGGGCTTAATTACTCTGCAGGATTTTGTTCAGATTCTCTTACTTCATTCCTTTCCCCCGCTCCAGAATGCCAGGTGTTTGAAGAGTTCTTAAAATGAACTCAACCAGAATAACCATACTGATATCTGAAGGAAACAGACTTAATATATACATATTTGGGAGAATCATACCTTCTAGTACTGGATTCGACTGTAAAAGCTGTTCTTTGACCTGGTTAACTTCAGCTCCTTTCCCACAGACTGCAGCAACATAGGACATCACAAGTTTGCTGGCTTCTGTAGATGAGAGACAAGCCATCGCAAATGATTTGAAGAGAAATCTCAAAAATCCTTAAGAGGTGGTGCTAACAGGAAAAGGGTTTTTTTGGGGGGGGGTCGTTTGTTTGGGGAAGGGTGGGTAAAGCCTATTCATCTTTATTCTCAGTGTCTTCTCTAATGATAATTTTTTTTAAGATTTTACTTATTTTGAGCTTTACAATTTTCCCCCTAATCTTCCTTCCCTTCCCCCCTGCCCCAGAGGTAGTCTGTTAGTCTTTACATTGTTTCCATGGTATACACTGATCTAAGTTGAATGTGATAAGAGAGAAATCATATCCTTAAGGAAAAAAATAAAGTATAAGAGATAGCAAAATTACATAATAAGATAACAGGTTTTTTCCCCCTAAATTAAGGTAATAGTCTTTGGTCTTTGTTCAAGCTCCACAATTCTTTCTCTGGATATAGATGGTATTCTCCATCATAGACAGCCCCAAATTGTCCCTGATTGTTGCACTGATGGAATGAGCAAGTCCATCAAGGTTGGTCATCACACCCATGTTGCTGTTAGGGTGTACAATGTTCTTCTGGTTCTTCTCATCTCGCTCAACATAGGATAAATTTCTAAAACCCAACTGAGAATGTATCATTCTCTCTTTGACCTGAATCTGTTAAGAATAAAATTTACTCAGTGTTTACGCTTTCCCTATTTTTCCTTCTACTATAATAGGTCCTTTGTGCCTCTTCACATGGCACTAATCATCTTCTAATGCCTCCATCTTTTTCCCCCAATATAATCCTTTTTGTAAGTCTTAATTGTTTTACACCTGTCTTGTATCCACAATCTCTTTCAAAGTATATTCCTTTCAACTGTCCTAATGGAAGTATAATACTCAAGAGACATGATCAATTTATATCCACATGGCTCTGTCCAAGTATCCCCCTCCAGTCATCCCAATAGAAATACTCATACCCTCTATCTAATTATGTTCTTTTCAACTGTCCTAGGAGAAAACAAGAATAGGCATTGCCTTCCCCATTTAGTTTTATTGATTTTTTTTCTTTCCATTCACCTTTTTATGCATATCTTGAGCCTTATATTTGAAGACCAAATTTTCTGCTCAATTCTGGTCTTTATCAGGTTTAAGTTTGAAAGTCCTCTATTACAGTGAAAATCCATCTATTCTAAAGGAAAAAATATGCTGAATTTTGCAGGGTAGCTGATTTTTGATTGTAAACCAAGTTCCTTTGACTTCATGACTACCATATTTCAGACTCTCTGATCCTTTAATGTTGAAGCTGATAAGTCCTGTGTAATCCTAACTAGGATTCCCTGGTATTTAAATTGTTTCCTTTTTTTTTGGCAGCTTGCAGTATTTTCTCCTTTTAGCTGAGAATTCTGAAATTTGGCTACAATATTCCTTGGAATTATTATTTTGGATTTTTTTCTGGGAGTGATCATTGGATTCTTTAAAGGACCATTTAAAGTTCTTGTTCTAGAATATTAGGGCAGTTTTCCATGATATTTAACTGCATGATATTGTCCCATTTCTTTTTCTGATCATGGCTTTCAGGTAGACCAATACTTTATAAATTATCTCTCCCTGATCTATTTTCTAGTTTGGTCATTTTCTCTAAGTACTTCTTTTCATTTTCTTCTATTTTTTTCTGCCTGGTTTTCTTTGGTGGAATCTTGGTCTCACAGAGTCTTTAGTTTCCATTTGTCCAATTCTAATTTTTAGGGTTTTATTTTCTTCAGTTAACTTTTTTATTTCCTTTTCCAGTTGGTTAATTTTACTTTAAAAGAGGTGATTCCTTGTTCCATTTGGCCAATTTTACTTTTAAAGATATTTTCTTCAATCAAATTTTCACAATTCTCTAGCCTGGCTCTCATTTCTTTTTTCCATTTTTCTCCTTTCTGCTTTGGTTTTTAAAATTCTTTTTGAGTCCTTCCAATAAGTCTTTCTGGATTTGAGACCAATTTGAAAACCTGTTTGAGACTTTGAGGCATGTAGGTATTTTGTCACTGCTTTTGTCTTCTGAGATGGCATTTTTTATCATCCCTCTTAGAATAGTAGTTTTTTTTAATGGTTCTTGGCTTTTGTTTTTGTTTCTTTGTTCATTTTGATAGAGTAAAGAGGGCACAGTCCCAAGTTTTCAGTGCATGGAGGTCTGGACCCTGGCTAATCATTTGCATATGATGTTGCCTGTAACGGTTTTCAGGTGCTACAGATCGGTTCCTAGGCCTCGAATTCTCATTGCTGGTCCATGGCACCACTGGCTTGCTGAGCCTGAACCTGAGCTGGGCTGGCTAAAAGCCTCTTGCTGGCTTTCCAGTTCTCACCTACATAAGCCTATACTCCTCTTTTACTCATTGTAATATAGGATTTTACTGAAGTTCCTCCATGATATATTGAGTTAAGTACCTGTTTTACTCTAGTTATGGGTTTTTGTTGTTGTTGTGGGTTTTGTCATTTTAGATTCTATTTAGAGAATTTGTTTAAAATTGTTTCCATTTTTAAAATACTTTTTTTACAATAAAAATTTATTGATATCTTTTATTTTTACATCTTCTACATTTGTTCCTCTATCCTCTCCTACACAGCCATCTCTTAATACAAAAAAAATCTGATGTTACATACAATGCTCAACACATACGGATCTTTGCTTCTGCTATGAAAACAGAGAAGTTGTAACAGATGGAGGATCTTTAAGAAAGGAACTTAAAGACTTCATGTTTAGGTGTAATCACTAGTCTAATCAAAATTGTCCTTAAAACACTCATTAAACTTCACTAGACTTTAATATCCATCAAATTGCCTGCCATACCTTGGCAAACCTTGTTCTCATTACCACACACACACACACACACACACACACACACACACACACACAATGTAAACACTGTCAATGTCTAAAATATAATTTCCTCAAAATTAAGTCTGTAGTCATACTCCTCAAATCAACCAGAATTAGTGAAATGTTAACTTATTTTTCAAGGTTGTACAATTCTGTAGCAAGTAAATATTCAGTATTTAGTGATTTAGTCACTTATTCCCTAGAATTTGTAACTAGGCAATGAAAGACAAATCATGACATAATTCAGCAAAAAATTTACTACATACTTATAAACTAATATGTAATGATTACAATTGCAAGTCAATATACATTAAACTTTATATTAACATCCTAGATTCAACTGGCATATTTTAATGAACAGAATGGAACAGCAAATATAAAGAAATCTACACATTCATAAATGTTATTCTATGATCAACTCAAGGTTTTCTAATCTTACTATATGAACTATGGGGAAAGAATACATAAAGTATATCACATATAAGTTGATTCTAAATGAAAATTAAATTTTTTTGACCTCTTCAAATTTTCCTTGGGAATTTTGTCTGGATCCCATATTTGACCCCATGACACTCAACTAAATATTATACTTAGTTGTGTAAATTTCATAACAACTCCTTTCCCTAAGAAGAAGAATGTTAGCTCTCCATGGGCAGGTACTTTGTCATTTAATTACAAACAAACAAACAAAAAAACCCCATTTTTTTCCCCTCAGTGCTTTATACAGAACAGATGCTTAATAACTTGCCATATTTACCAAAGTCTCATGTCAACATGGTTTTAAATACTGAGAATACAAAGAATCTCTCATACACAGTGGTACTAGAGAATTTTACCCAAAAGCATGCATTTAAAACAAGCTAGAAAAGACTAATAGTGGATAATTAGAAAAGGTATACCCAAGAAAAATTGCAAAGGAATTAGTTTGGTTTAGATGTAGTCTTCTTGTGATGACTGACTGACTGACCGAGTGACTCTCCACATTCTGTTTGATATTATTTATTCCAATTATCCCATATTTTATTCTTGTTTAGCTTCTAATAATTCTCAGGTATGTGTATATGTATATTCATGAACCTGAATAAAATAAGTATATCCATATACAACCATTGAAAATACAAATACATATACATAAACATAGATACATATGTATATTTACATATGAATGCATATCTAATCAATAAACTATGTCAGTCACTGTGCTAAGCACTGAGGACACAAAAAGAGGCAAGACAGGAAATTACAAACTAGTAGGAAAGACAATATGCAAACAAATATATAGAAATTATATATATATATATATATATATATATGATAAACAGGAAACAACTTAGAGGGAAGGTATTAAAATCAAGAGGAAAGACTGCATGTAAAAGATGGAATTTTAGCTGGAATTTAAAGGAATTCAAGTGGCACAGGCTGGGCCTGGAATAAGGAAGATCTGATTTTAAATCTGGCCTCAGATACTTCACAGCTGTGTAACCCTGGGCAAGTTACTTCAACCTCTTTATCTCAGTTTCCTCATCAGTAAAATGAGCTAGAGGAGGAAATAGCAAACCACTCCAGTAACTTTGCCAAAAAAAAAAAATTCCAAATTGGGATCACAAATCGACAGAACTGAAACTTTTCCAACAGGAAACAAACAGAAAAGAAACAACTGAACAACAACAGCAAGGGAACTGAAGAGAATATCCCAGATGTGAGGGACAGACAGAGAAAATGCCCAAAGATGAGAGAGAGACTGATTGTGGAAGAGCCAGGAGGGCAATGTCACTGGATCAAAAAGTTAGTGTCTAGGAGTAAAGTATAAGAAAACTGGAAAAATAGGAGAGATCCAGGTTATGAAAGTCTTTGAATGCCAAAGAGAAGATTTTTTATTTGATCCTGGAGATGACTGAGAGCCACAGGAGTCACACCTAGGCTTTATTTTAGGAAAATAATTTTAGCACTTAAATAGAAGATGGATTGGTGTAGAGAGATTTCAGGCAGCAACAAGCTATTGCAAGAGGAGACAAGAATCTATACCAGAGTGGAGACAGAGGAGAGGCCTTGGCAAGTCATATCCAAGAGAAGCTTCCATGAGAAACTACAGCTTCCACCTTCCACCAGAAGTGAATAAATGAAGGTTTGAATGCTATCTGTAAATAACAATCTATCACTATGCTAAAGTTTTCTAGCCACTCCAAGGGTAAACTGTAGGCTCAATGGAATACAATCTTACAGGATGTAATGGTGGCCCTGGAAGAAGCAATATCTTATAGTCCAGAAGAAGCAATATCTTACAATCCAGATCATATAGGAGCTTTTAGGCAAAGATCAATAAGAAAATACTAAAAGAAAGGTTAACTCAAATGGAAAAAATAAAACATGATCATCATTTTCCATTGAAACCTATTTATTTAATCCAAAGATGATAATTTTTACAAAGTTATGGTATTACTAAGACACTCATTTTAAAATTTCAATTTAGAAGTCAGGTTGGTATATGTCTTCAGGCAAAGATCCTGGAGCTGTTTTTAAGCAATTCATTTTTGGAAGCAGGGCTTAAGGGTAATTTTCTCCAAATAAGGCCTTGTTGGTCAAAAATGTCAACTTGTGCAACTACTTTTTTTTTTATCCAGTGTGATACCTGATCTTCAAAACCCAAGTCCAAAGGACAGTTACTACTTTAGAAAGATGAACAAACCAGTAAGGCAGCATTCTGAGATCCAAGAATGTTTGGTGAACATAATTTTTTACAGTCTGTTCTCAGTGTCGATTCCTTTTGAAAACAGGAAATAATAGTAATCTCAGGAGGTTTTCTGCTCAATTTCCTTTCTGGCCATTTGCGCCAAAGTTCAGATAAAATAGGATTGGTATCCAAATACTTAAGACTTTTATCCAAATCGAATCTTTATATATCATTTCTATTAATGACCAGAGTGGGAAAAACATTGGCTATGGAGTCAAAGGAGAAGCATTTCGATTTCTGCTATCATCTACTCTCTGTCATCTACTCTTGAACAAACTACTCTAATTCTCTAGTTCTCAGTTTTCTCATCAGTAAAATGAGAAGACTGAATGAAGCTCCCTCTTAAGTTCTTAATCTATGATCCAATGAACTGGGCACAAGAACCGAACATATCAGTTCTTTTATATTTTGAAAGCCCAAATCTTAGGTCATTTTAAATTTTATTAGGCACTTGATAAAGCTCTGAGGTATCTGAGGTTACTTCTAGCTCCAGATCTGTTTTCTGACCCCAACATCATGATGCTATTTTGAGTCCTCTTCAAGCACAAAGGACATACAACAAGAACAAGATTCCTAAGTGCAACTCTCCTAAGATATCCCCACACTGACAAGGTCACAGATCTCTGTCCCACTTCATGCCCATATATATTCTGTAATAACAAGAAAAATATTCCATTTAAGGACACAAGGGGAATTCTTGCTAAGAATCATAATCTAAAAACCTTTCACCCATTTTAAAATACGCTAACTAAATGTAATTTAAAAGTATTGCTTCTAACAATTCGACATGATTTTAAGAGGATTCTCTTCTCCAACACATCCCCTTCCTCCTAAAACCAGGTATGTAGTGTGTGTGTGTGTGTGTGTGTATATGTGTGTGTGTATATATATATATATATATATATATATATATATATATATATGTATATATATAGCTATATAGTAATACAGCAATGTTAACAATCTCTGATTATGTGGATGTGGAAACTCCCTTCATCAAGCTAGATCACAACCATCTAGAAAAGTCTTAGGGGATTTGTCTATGGATAAAAGAGGTTAAATTATCCATGACCACATTTCTGAAGCAGAATTTGAGCCATTACTGGAGAGTTCTGGTCATGGAGAAGGCCCTGGAGTCCATTCAAATTCTACCCTCAGAAACTTGTAAGCTGTATAACCCTGAACTTCCTTGTGCCTGAGTTTCCTCATTTGTAAAACAAAGGACCTTCTAAAAGTCTCTAGGGTCCCTTCAAGCTCTAAAACTACAATCCAATATTCCAAGGTGAACATGCCATCCACAATGCCACAAAGCTTCTCTTTTTTCTACATACATGAAAGATAGTGTGACACAGGAAGCCAGCCTTAGATTCAAGATGACGCAAATTCAAATCCCATCCCTGACAGTTACTCACCATATAAACTTGGGTAAGTCATTTTGCCCTTTAAGCCTCAAACTACATGGCCACTGCAGTCTTTTCCAGTTTTAAGTTTATGATTCACCAATTCCCAGAACTAAGATGATCCAGGTTCACTACCCCACACTGGGTTCAAGACTCTCAGAATTCTAGGCAGCTATTGAAATTACAGAACAACTGTCAATCTGCATTGGCAGAAACCGCTTCCTCCCAGGGTCTCCTCACACCAATGAAAAGACTTCTACTACATACTTCTTTGTGATACTTTACAACCTAAAAAAAATAATTTTGAATATGATGATGCAAAAGAAAATATTACACAGCAGTGAGGAAAATTATGCTTTCATCTTCAAGAGTGTGGAAGTTTATAGTTTATAACCTTCACATTCTTCTGGAAAAAAGAGATTTATTGCATATACTGAATATATCATTCTGTGATGAAATATTGCATCAACATTTGGAACTGGATTCCCCTCCAAGTTTTAGCAAACTGTTCAACTTATTTAATGGGTTAAAATCATGGTGAACAGAAACAGGTATCACATGAAAGAGAGCAAATGCACACACATCAACAAAATACACTGGGGACAGAAGGGGTGAGGATGAGAATCTCAGTTGCTAAGATATCAAAACAGGCCAAGTTTTAACTGATCAAATTCTAAGTACACTGAAGCATTATAAAAATGTTTCAGACAGAAAGTTTTGACCTTTTCTGATCTTTGTTTGAACATATATTATGCCAGATACTATGTGAGATCCTAAGGATATAAAGACTGACAAAAAATTCATTTGCTAAAGGTCTTCAGAGACATTTTGGGATGAAATAATAGCATCTGATCCTTATATAACACTTTCACGTTTGAAATCATTTTCTTTCATCTGAGCCTCACAACAACTCTGAAAGGTCATAACTATAAGTATTACTATCCCCATTTTGCAGAGGGGGAAACTGAAGTTTAGCAAGTTAAAAAGACCCAACCATGATTACACAGCAAAGATGCATCAGTGATAGATAGGATTTGAACAAAGGTCCTTTCCTCTTGGTCAACAGCCTGTCTCTCTGATCTGACCTTTCAGAAAAAATGAAGCAAAGCAGCTTGTTTTTTCTTTTGGCATTTAGCTTGTTCACTCTTCATCCAATTTGGTTATTTTCAGCTTATGTGCAATGCCAGTGCATGTTTGGGCTTCAGAAAACTCAAGGCATCAGAGCAAGGGGAGCATTGAAAATGAGCAGCACAAGTTATTGAGGGTTTGAAGCCAAAATATCTTAAGGAGTCCGGCAGCCTGTAGAACTCATCTGGAAGGTTCCACATGGAGTTCCTAGAAGCTATAAGTGACTGTAAACCTAATAATTAACAATTTTTTTCTCAATTTCAAAAAAATTAGTCAGCCTTATTCTGCTGTATTCTCATCTCTCTGTTTCTCCCCACCTTCCAACCGCCTTCCTTCCCCTTTCTCTCCTCCCTTCTTCTCTTTCTCTCTGCCCAAAATGATTCTTTACAAATTATCTATACTTGGGGTGGACATTTGTTGAGATTAATGCCCAAAAACACTTGGGCATAAGGCAGAAGTCTAGAACAAACACTTCAAGACTCTCTCCAGATATCTGGACTATCTACAGAAAATGACCCAAGCAAAAAGGAGAAGACAATGCTTTATGTTGAAGAAGAGATCTCTCTATCCAATAAACACTCATTAAGCATATGTCATTATTAAGACACAAAGTTGGATCAGTCACATTTGACTCTTTATGACCCGTTTAGGATTTTCTTGGCAAAGATACTGGAGTAGTTCTCCATTTCCCTTTCCAGTTTATTTTACAGATAAGGTAAATGAGGCAAATAGTGACTTGCCTGGGGTAAGCATCAGAGGCCAGATTTGAACTCAGAAAGATAAGTCTTCCTAACTTTGGGTCAAGAATTCAATCCACTGTGCCACCTCACTGCCCCACAGTAAAATTCTAAAACAGATTAGTAAATCAATTGAAATCCTAAAGTCAAAAAAAAAGTTCCTGTCCTTGAGGAGCTTGCTCTTGGATACAATACATTCAAATACATAATTATATCTATATCTATATCTATATATACACACACACACACACACACACACAAATACACATAAACACATCCACACACATATTTATGCCTCATAGATCTGAGTCTGAAAGGAAATCTTGCATCAGTTTTCACATATGAATAAATTATTCAATATTCCTTCAGAAGGAGTGTGAGAAAGAATATTGCCATGATGTAGAGGCTTGAGTCTCTGCAAGTTCATGCTATGGAAAATTGGAAGTCAGTCAGCAAACATTCATTAAATCATTCTCCGGTGCTAAGTTGATTTCTATATAAGTACATGATTCATTGTAAAGAATGTGTTTAAAGATAATGCAGTTTGTCTCTCTTTGATAAAAACTGCTGGAAAAATTGGAAGTTAGCATGGAAGAAACTTATATTAGACCATCACCTCACACACTATACCAAGATAAGATCCAAATGGATACTAAAACAATACTAACAATACTAAAAGCAAATTAGAAGATCAAGGACTAGTTTACCTGTCAGATCTATGGAAAGGAGAGCAGCTTATGACTAAGGAAGTGATGGAGAACATCACCAAAAACAAACTAGATGATTTTGATTACATTAAATTAAAAACTTTTGCACAGATAAAGCCACTGTAACCAAGATCAAAAGAAATGTAGTAAATTGGGAAACAATCTTTACAACTAATGATTCTGACAAAGGACTCATTTCTAAAATATACAGAGAATTGAGTCATATTTTTAAAACAAAAAGCCATTCCCCAATTGGCAAATAGTCAAAGGATATGCAAAGGCAATTTACAAGATGAGAACAAAGCAATCCATAGCTATATGAAAAATTGCTCTAAATCATTAATTATTAGAGAAATGCAAATCAAAGCTTCTCTGAGGTACCACCTCACACCTCTCAGACTGGTCAATATGACCAGAAAGGATAATGATCATTGTTGGAAGGGTTGTGGGAAATCTGGGACACTATTACACTGCTGGTGGAGCTGTGAACTCATCCAACCTTTCTGGAGAGAAATTTGGAACTATGCCCAAAGGGCAACAAAAATGTGCATACCCTTTGATCCATCAATACCACTACTGGGTTTATACCCTGAAGAGATGATGAAAAAGGGCAAAAACAGCACTTGTACAAAAATATTCATAGCAGCCCTGTTTGTAGTGGTAAAGAATTGGAAATCAAGTAGATGTCCTTCATTTGGGGAATGGCTTAGCAAACTATGGTATATGTATGTCCTGGAACACTATTGTTCTATTAGAAACCAGGAGGGGCAGGAATTCAGGGAAGCCTGGAGGGATTTGCATGAACTGATGCTGAGTGAGATGAGCAGAACCAGAAAAACACTGTACACCCTAACAGCAACATGGGTGTGATGATCAATCTTGGTGGATTCGCTCATTCCATCAGTGCAACAGCCAGGGACAATTTGGGGCTATCTGCAATGGAGAATACCATCTGTATCCAGATAAAGAGCTGTGGAGTTTGAATAAATTTCAGGGACTATTCCCTTTAATTTAGAAAAAAGCAAACAGATATCTTATTGTCTGATCTTGTTATCTCTTATACTTTTAGTTTCTTCCTTAAGGATGTGATTTCTCTTTCAACACACTCAATTTGGATCAATGTACAACATGGAAACAAAAAAAAAGACTAACAGATTGCTTTCGGGGGGGCGGGGAGTAAGATTGGGAGAAAAATTGTAAAACTCAAAACCCAAATAAAATCTTTTAAAAAAAAAATAAAGATACTGCAGTTTGGTGGTTTATGTATGTGATGGAACACTATTGTTCTATTAGAAACCAGGAGGGATGAGATTTCAAGGAAAACTGGAGGAATTTGCATAAATAGCTGCTGAGTGAGATGAGCAGAACCAGAAGAACACTGTATACCCTAACAGCAACATGGGGGTGATGATCAACCTTAATGGACTTGCTCATTCCATCAATGTAACAATCAGGCACAATTTTGGGCTATCTGCAATGGAGAATGCCATCTGTATCCAGAGAAAGAATTGTGGAGTTTGAACAAAAACCAAAGACAAACCAGTTACCTTTAATTTTTTTTAAAAAAAGTTATCTTATTATGTAATTTTGCTATCTCTTATACTTTATGTTTCTTCCTTATGGATATGATTTCTCTCTCATCACATTCAACTTAGATCAAAATACACACACACACACACACACACACACACACACACACACCCCATGAAAATAATGTAAAGACTAACAAGACTGCCTTCTGTGAGGGGGGGTGGGGGAGAGAAGGGAAGCAAGATTAGGGGGGAAAGTATAAAATTCAAAATAAATAAAATCTTTCTTAAAAAACAAATAGGGGCAGCTAGGTGGCGCAGTGGATAGAGCACAGGCCCTGGAGTCAGGAGTACCCGAGTTCAAAACCAGCCTCCGACATTTAATAATTACCTAGCTGTATGGCCTTGGGCAAGCCACTTAACCCCACTGCCTTGCAAAAACTAAAAAAAAATTAAAAAAAATAAGGATACTGCAGTTTGGCATCAATTACATGAAGGGAAATTCTTAGAATGGAAACTCATTCAAAAGAACAAGTACCAAAGAAAAGTGAGAGTCCATTTCCAAAGGAAGCAAAATGTCTGTGACACATTTAATCTGGAATTTAACGAACTTAGAAAGGGGATTTCTTCTCTAAAAACACTTAGTATTCATCCTGTTAGATCTTTCGCTTTAGTTTTTTCATGTTTTCATGCTCCAAAGTTGAATCCCAAATCTTGTTTTGTGTATATTTCTATTTTGATAGGACACATATTTTAGATTCTAACAGTACTGTTTAAAGAAAGCTGTGATATAACATTCTTGGGCAATCCCTAATCCCTACTTTATTGTCTGCAAAATGAAAGGACAGGAAAACAGGTAAGAAAGGATAAGCAGGTGGGTGGGTTCTGAGAGCCAGTGGCAACTACTCAAAGTGTTGCCCAATTCACTAACATTCCAAAGCAATGAAGGAAGATTAGGAGAGGCTAGGGTGAGTATGACTAATTCAAAATGAAAGTGACAAGCAGTTTTGATCTAGGATCAGTATAAAAGGTCAATTTAACTGAGAGTCTACAGCACTACAGGGCTCCACTATAGTTCAACTAAGGAAACTGTTTCAATGACATGCAAGATATATGTTAATCTTTGTCTTATTGCCTGAAGTTACAGGTTTCCCTGATATATTAGAGATAATTATGCTGGCCTAGTGAAAATATTAGAAATAATTCAAGGTAGAAGCCAATGAGATCCTGGTGTTGGGGGTAGGGGAAGGCAGAAAGAGAAAAAGTGTGAGTTTTTTTTTTATATTGCTTTTATCTAACCAATCTAAGAATAAGGAACAAGGAAGAACAAATATATGACATAGAAGTGAATAGAACACTGTATAGCAGTAACCATGTCATTTTGGAATTGATTTAAGTGAAGAACAGTATAAAAGATTCCATCCACCCCATCCCACCCCTTAAAATAAATAAAATAAAAACCAGAGGAAAGATATACAAAAACCCATGATGAAATGTGAAGAAAAGAGATGAAAGAAGGATGGGAGGGGCTAAAAGTTGAAATTCTCTTTTTTAAAACTGTGAATCATCCCCAAGAGGAAAAAAGCAGGAAAGCAGCTAGAAAAAACAGTATGGTCACAGAAAAAGTTTTCTGATGACTTCTTAAAAATTGGTACAGTTTACTTTTTAAAATAATATAATAACAGATAATAGCACCAGAAGACTAGGATCTAGAATGAAATGGGTCTAGCAAAAAAATGCCAAAGCCTAATGGAAAAATAAAGGTACTTTTTAGTTGTAGTTTCTGGACAAGAAAACATATGATTTTGGTTAGTTACGAAGAAATAATTCCACTGATTCCAACATATAATATTAGTTGATAGCAGAGGGGGAGAATGAAAAATTATTCAAGAAATCCAAAAGGAAATTCAAAGTCTCCCCCTCAAATCAGGGGTTTCTCTCAACTTCTCTATTTCTTTTCAAAGCATCATTGTATTTATAGTTATCCCTTCCACATTGCCAGGGTTAGGGGTGCAGTGCCCCTGTGATCTAGAAAATCCATGTAAATATTTTTGGTCCTCCCTTCATATCAGAGAAGAAATCTGATTTTTTTTCTTTTATAGGGTGTTTCTTTTAAATTTTGGGTTGATATTATACAATTTTATACATATATTTACATATTTAGGAATTTATAAACTTTTTCCATGTCCTTCATTTGTCATCTGTAGCATCCACAAAACTACCCCAAAATTCCCATTTAATTTCTTATGCTAATTCTCAATACATGGAAACTGCAACAGGGAAAGTAGCAATGTGAAAGGGATAACTGCAGTTATCCACATAAACAATTTCAGGGTCATACTGCTACTATCTGAGAAAAAGTTGGACTTGAACCCTTTTCTTTTGTGCTTATTTCAAAAGTGCTTAATTCCTTAAATCCGGAAAAATGCATATCTAGACATATCTAGATAAAATATCTAGACATAATAAAAATAACTACCATTTATTTATATAGAACTTTAAGGTATGCAAAGCATTTTACAAATTCTTATTTTCTCATTTGATCTTAATAATAATTATGCAAGGTAGGTGTTACTATAATTCCCATTTTACAGATGAAGAAACAGACTGAGAGAAGCTAAGTGACAAACTCAGGACTACAGACCTAATAAGTGTCCAAGACAGGATTTGAACTCAGGTATTCCTGACTTCTAGGCCAACATTCTACACCACCTGGCTGCCCCAGAGCATTTGCATGATCCATTGATATTTAGTTAATACTAACAGTAGTGACATTCAAATCCAAGTGTCTTCTGGGAAAATTATAAGTACAAACATGTTAAAAGGGAAATTATTGAGAAAATGTAATGGCAAGTGTAATATCAATTCTCAGTATATTTCTAGAACAGATTATTAAACATTTGACCTTAGAAAAAAAAATTTGTAACTACTAAAAGGCAAGGTTTTAAAAAAATGAACAAGGTAAAAAAGTAATGTTATTTATTTTTAGAAATGATATAATCCAATACTTTATGTTACAGAAAAGAAAAGTCAGGGATCAAGAGTTTTAATTGATTTGCTCCAAATCATATAGCTAGTAAGAGGCAGATCCAGGACTAAACAAAGATCTTTTCTCTCCAAGTTCAGGGCATCTAGACCTAAACTCCTTTGGAGAAGGGTGATGCAATTGATTTAATTTTTTTCAAAGTGAACATGATCTGTGAATACATTAATAGACATATGGAGTCCAGATTCCACAAGTTATTAATTTCCATCCCAATCTACATTGAATCAGTCCCACAACTGGCATACGGTACTCAGTTCTAGGTGCTAGATTATATGAAGAAAACTGAAATGTCACAGCACTTTTAAAAGAGAGAAAATGGTTAAAAGGTCTGGAAAAAATGTCACATGTGACATGGTTGAAGAAAATAAGAAAATTTAGTTTGGGAAAAAAAAGGAGAGTCAGGGAACATGGTGCCACCTTCAATCAGGTGAAACAGAATCATGTGGCAGAGGCGCAGGCTAACCAATTCTGCTTTGTGCTCCCTACTGTACCATCATCTTCTTGACAACTCCATTAAAAGTCATATTTCTGGACAAGAAATCAGGCCCTGAAGGTTTTCAACCTTTTGTCTCCCAAAATTCCAACCTGGGGCTCCTGCTGCCTTGATGGTGGTTATTTCATCTGTCTTGCTATCCTTCATTTCACTCCCTATTGTCTGTCTGTCTTTGCTCAAGGCTCTTCTATCTCCCACAACTTCCAGTTCTGGATCTATGACCCAATGAATTCTAACACTGTCCCTATACTACTTCTTAGGGTCTCATTCATCCTCACTGTGACCTTTCACAACTATTCTGTGAGTATTGGGTCCTCTTATTAGAATGTAAGCTCTTTGAGGGCATGGCTTTGCTTGCTTTGAATTTGTAGCCCCAGTCTTCATCATACTCTAGGTAATTAATTCTTTCCTTCCATTTTTCATCAATCCTTCATTTTTTCCCCCCTTCTTTCCTTTTATCTCCCGGCCTATGGCCAATGGCAAGAGGTTTCAAAGGGACTTAAATTTGTCTTAACATAAGGAAAAACTTTCTAACAATTAGTTGACCAATAATGAAATATGCTTTCTTATTCAGAAGTGAGGTCCCTTTACCCAGTACCATTCAAGCAGAAGACAAAAAAAATCTGATAAAAATATTAGAAAAATTAAAGTTGTACTGAAAGACACTGAACCAGATGACTTAGAAGGTTCCTTTGAATGTAGAGTCTCTGATTCTCAAAGTTCTGATAATTAAAATCCCTATAAGTCAATCTGTGTTCCTCTATTTATTCAGGAATATAAGGGAGGAGAATGACTGCCTTCATCATTCCTCTCCTTATCCTACTTAATTCAAATGCCAGTTATTTTCACTGTAAGCTCCTGAAAGTCAGTGACTGCCTTTCTTTGAATCTGCAATGCTTAGAACAATGACTATTAACACAGTTTGTGATTAATAAAGGTTTCATAACTAACTTCCAAGAGAGGACTACTAGGAATGGAATAAGGGCAATTTTCAGCACTCTCTGTTGGGTACCATCAGAAAGGTCAAGTGAACTAGAAACTGTCCTAGAAAAGAAAATCTCACACACACACACAAACACACACACACACATACACATGTATATATGCATATCACAGAAACAGATGTAAAGACTATCAGAATGCCTTATTTGAGGGGGGATTTGTAAAATCCAAATACTTTGCAAAAAAATGATTGGAAGAATCAAATAAATAAATTTTAAAAAGAAAAGAAAATCACAGATGGGAAGAAACCCAAAGACCCTAAAAAGGATATTATCTGGCTGAGTTCTAGTGACTCAAATAATTGAGCTCAAGAAAGTGAATGAAATACCATCGATAGTTGTCCTTCTTTTGGTCAAAGGAAATGGAAAATGTTAACTAAGCAGTTTCTCAAACAAAATGGAGACAAATAAAAAAAATATGTTGCATATAATTGCTGTTTTTAAACTTTTAATTTTATGCGTGCTTTTAATTTCAGGGTGCAAAAAATCCTTATGATTATTCAGATTCTTTTCTGGAAAACAACAACAATTTACAGATTTAAAAGTTGTGAAATGCCATTTTCTCCTCAGCACCCTCCCCTTTCTCCTCTTCACCACCACACCATTCCAATCAAGGAAGTTCACTGAAAGCCATTGTTGGTTCTGGAGAAAGCATTTGTTTTGAGTCTTTTCCAGTGTAGCTGGGCACCATGTGTAGATTAAGTTGCACATTCAAGATCAATCACATGAGAGCATAATAGAATAGAGAGAAAGACAAGTTCCTACATTTGGAGTTTCTTTTAAGGTAGGATTACATGCCTGTAAGAAACATACGAGATAAATCTCAATTCCTAGGGAACAGAAGAATCATCACAGAGAAATCATGCTTTTGGTTTAAAGATTTTTTTCCATAAAAGAGTATATAACACTAGGACTCAGTCAGATATTCTTTTTAAGGTCTTTGTGTTTCTTCCCATCTGTGATTTTCTTTTCTTTTTTTAATTTTTTTTTAACATTTTTTAACATTTTTAACATTTTTTAAACATTTTTTTTAACATTTTAAACATTTTTTAACATTCATTAATATTCATTCAAGCAACTTTGGAAAACAAAGAAGAATATGCAGTCCAACCTAGAACTGCATTTGGGGATTACTTGGTCAAAAAATTTAACTGAAACATTGGGGTAAAAGGTCCAGAACTAGAAGGACTTCTAATCCAGGCCCCTTCCTTTTATAGTTTTTCTTTGTTTGTTTGTTTTAGTTTTTGCAAGGTAATAGAGTTATGTGATTTACCCAAGGTCAAACAGCTAGGTAATTATTAAGTATCTGAGGCAGAATTTGAACTCAGGTCCTCCTGATTACATGGTCGGTGCTCTATCCACTGAGCCACTTAGCTGCCCTCCTTTCTTAAAGAAAATGAATCTAAGAGGTTTATGTAATTTGCCCAAGGTCACACAGGAACTGAATGTTTTAGCCAAGATTTAAAGTCGGGGTTAATATGATTCAAGAGATAATCCTCTTTCCAAGGTACAATACTCTCTCCCAAATGGTAGTGATGATTTCTCAACTTTTGAACAATGCAATCAATTATAATCTTCCTAGTCATCTTTATTACCCATGAAAGGCATAGCTTAGTGGTAGGAAGAGCCAACACTACAGAGACACCTTTAACCATTCTAGCATTAAGCCCAAAAGGCCAGGAAATAGAAAGAACCACTACTACATAGGAACTGTCCCCACTGCCTCCCCTTGCCAGACCCCTTTCACCTTGGCTTACTGACTATATTCTAGGCTTGGATGAGTCAGCAACTCCATTCCTTCTGATGAGGAGATGAAGGTACACTATCTGCTGCCAAGGTCTCCTAAGATCCTCCTTACCACATCAATGGTTCCTGTAGTTCCCAAGCAAAATCATCTTAACTACATATATGACCGAATGATCGCTGGACCTTGTCATACACCCCAACCATTGTCCCCTTAAGATTTCTGGATTTTCCCAACCTCCTGCAACTGAACTTTCTTTTAAAGGTTAACTTTATCAATAAGAGTATGAGTTTCTCAGAACAGGGATTATCTTCATTTCTATATAGATGGATCATTCTGGAGAGAAGTTAAAAACAGATCCAAATTTATAAGAGAGGTAATCATAGAAACTAGTGTAGTGAAAAGAGCATTTGTCTTGGAGTCAGAAGAACAGCATTTAAAGTACAATTCAGTTCTGCCATATTCTACTAATGAGTCCTTAGGCAAAGTCACACTTTCTGGCCTTTAGTTTTTTTTTTTTTTTTACTCATGCATATAATCAGATGAATCTGAGGTCTTATTCAATTCCAAAATCCAAAATCCAAAAATAGATACCAATGATTCTATTTGCTGAGCTAACCCAAGAGAACCTCACAATAGGACAAGAATGTTCAGTCTTCTTACATCAACAGAACACAAGCTTAACTGGTCCCCTATCTTCTTGCTTTATCACAGTTATTCTGTTTACTACTTCCCTTTTTTTTCTTTTAACTCTTAACATTTTATTTAAAAGTCGAGATTCAACAAACATTTATTAGACACATAATATTCAAGGTATAATATTTATGAAGATAAAGGCAAGATAATCCCTGCCCTCCAAGAACTTACTTCTTCCAACTTCAGACATTGATTGCCTTGCATCCAGAATCATCTCTAGTCATCCAGATTCATATCTGGTCACTGGACTCACATGATTCTTTGTTCACTTTTTTTTTTTTTGGCAAGGCAAACGAGGTTAAGTGGCTTGCCCAAGGCCACACAGCTAGGTAATCATTAAGTGTCTGAGACCTGACCTGAATCCAAGTACTCTGGACTCCAGGGCAGGTGCTTTATCCACTATGCCACCTAGCCACCCCGACTCAGATGACTCTTTTTTTAAAATTTATTTTTTATTCTCATTTTGTACAAATGTTTTTCTTTACATTAATAAAATATACTTGTTTACAAGTAAACAAAATACCCCTCCCCCCATGAATATAGATAGACTTGCTTGGGCAAAAAACTAAAGGGGGGAGAAAAAAATTAAAATTAAAAAAATAATAGTAATAATTGTAGCTATGACCAGGTGGTGCAATGGACGAAGCACCAGCCCTGGAGCCATGAGCACCCGAGTCCATATCCAGCCTCGTAAACCACCCAGCCATGTGACATACAAGCCACCCGATCCCCACTACCCTGCAAAAACCAAAAAGAAGAAGAAGGAAAAAAAAGACCCAAAGTAAAATAAAATAGTAATAATAGTAGGGGTGGCTGGGTGGCAGACAGAGCATTGGCCCTTGAGCCAGGAGCACCTGGGTCCAAATCCGGCCCCAGTCACCCAATGATCACCCTCCTATGTGGCCCCAGGCAGGCCACCCAGCCCCACTTGCCCTACACCCTCCCCCAAGTAATAATAACAAAAAATGTGTTTCAGTCTTTGTTCCAACACCATCAACTCTGTCGTGAGTGGATCACATTCTTTATGATAAGTCCATCACAAAAGTTACTTCCATATTTTTCCAATGTTGCCATTGCTGATCGCAACTCCCTCCTTTCTTATTTCTCCACTACCATGTACTATATTTTCTCTCTCCTTTCACTCTGACTCTGCTGTAGGGTTGCTGAGTGGCACAGCTGACAGATCACTGGTCCTGGGGCCAAGAAGCCCTGAGTCCCCATACCACCCCTTAGGCCCAGAATCTACCTGGCCCTATGGTCCTGGACAGGCCATCCAATCCCAGCCCCTTGCAAGAAGTAAAAAAAAGAAAATGTATTATATCTGACCAATGTCCCCCCCATGGTCCATCCTCTCCTCCTTTATTCACATCCCCACCCCTTCCCCCTGCTCCCCCCTCCTTCTTACTCCAGTTGTCTTTACCCCATTGAGTATATTTGCTGTTTCCTCTCCTAGCCACCTCTGATGAGAGCAAAGGTTCCCTCATTCCGCCTTGCCTCCCCCCTTCCATATCATTGCAATAGCTCATTGTAATAAAAAAAAATCTTATTATGTGAAATAGCTTGGACTATTCCCCCTCTCCTTTTTCTTTCTCCCATTCCATTTCCCTTTTTTCCTTATTGACTCCATTTTTACACCATATTTTATCTTCAAATTCAGCTTTCTCCTGTGCTTCAACTATAAAAGCTCCCTCTACCTGCTCTATTAACTGAGATGGTTCATATGAATATTATCAGTATCATTTTTCTATAGAAGCAGTTCATCCTCATTAAGTCCCTCATATTTCCCCCCTCTCCTCCAATCTCCATGCTTCACCTGAGTCCTGTATCTGATGATCAAACCTTCTGTTCAGCTCTGGCCATTCCAAAAGGAACCTTTGAAATTCCCCTGGTTCATTGAAAGTCCATCTTTTTCCCTGGAAGAGGACATTCAGCCTTGCTGGGTAGTTCATTCTTGGCTGCATTCTAAGCTCTTTTGCCTTCCGGTATATTGTATTCCAAGCCCTATGAGCTTCCAGTGTAGCTGCTGCTAAGTCCTGTGTGATCCTGACTGCAGCTCCACGATATTTGAACTGTGTCCTTCTGGCTGCTTGTAATATTTTCTCTTTGACTTGGGAGTTCTGGAACTTGGCTATAATATTCCTGGGGGTTGGTTTTTTGGGATCTCTTTCTTGGGGGGATCGGTGGATTCTCTCCATTTCTATCTTGCCCTCTGCTTTTAGAATATCAGGGCAATTTTCCTGTAGTAATTCTTTGAAAATGATGTCAAGGCTCTTTTCCTGATCATGACTTTCAGGTATTCCAATAATTTTCAAATTATCTTTCCTAAGTCTGTTTTCCATTTCAGTTGTTTTTTCAATGAGATATTTCACATTTTCTTCTAATTTTTCATTTTTTTGGTTTTGAAGTATTGATTCCTGATTTCTGGTAAATTCATCAATTTCCCTGAATTCCATTCTTTGTCTGAAGGATTTATTCTCCTCAGAGAGTTTTCTTATCTCTTTTTCCATCTGGCCAATTTTGCTTTTTAAAGCATTCTTCTCCTCAATAACTTTTTGAACTGTTTTATCCACTTGACCTAAGCTGTTTTTTAGCATGCTATTTTTTTCAGCATTTTTTTGGATTTCCTTGACTAAGCTGCTGACTTCATTTTCATGTTTTTTCCTGCATCTCTCTCCTTTCTTTTCCCAGTTTTTCCTTCTAACTCCCTCATTTGATTTTCAAAGTCTTTTTTGAGCTCTATCATAGCCTGAGCCCAATTTCTGTTTTTCTTGGAGTCTTTAGATGCAGGAGTGTGTGCTTCCTCATCTTCAGACTGAGTATTTTGATCCTTCTTGGGCTCATTTGCAAAATATTTCTCAATGGTCTTCCTCTTGTTTCTTTGTTCATTTTCCCAGCCTAAGCTTGTTTTTTGGGGGTGCTTCCTGAGCTTTTGGGACACTCCCACAAGGGTCTCAGTGTGTGAGGTTCTGTCCTCCTTCCTGGTCTGTGAATGACCATAAGCACCCCCCTCTGCCATGGGGCTGAGGTGGGGGGGCCCTGCTGTTCTGTGGGGGGGCCTAGACTTCGATCAGGATCTGAATGTGGTCAGAACCCCAGAGTCCTGTTCCAGGGGCAGAGGACAGAGCTCTGCAGTCTCTCTCTTCACCCCCCTCCCTCAGCTCAATGGGCTCATGCCCTGGGGGCTCCTCCTTCTGTTTCCTGGATTTGGGCTGGGGAAAGACCAAGCTGCTTGCTGTGTGCCCTGAGGGCTGGGCTCCATGTGCTTGCTCCGCCAGAGATCCCCCGCTGTTCCCCCACTTTGTGCCCGGTGCTCCTCATGGTGCAGCTCAGGAGACTCCCCCACTGCTGTGAGCCCCGGCTCCCAGCGCCCTGGGTCTGCCTCCGGGAGGCTGAAGTTCTTTGGCTCTGGCGGGCCACCCCTCTGGTGGGCCGCCCCTCCGACTCCGGGGAGCAGAGCCTTTCTGCTCTCTTCCAGGTAACCTTGAGTAGGAGAACCGCCTCCCTGGGTCCCTTTGTGGGTTCTGTCTCTCGAAAGTTTAGTTAGAGTCCTTAGCTTATGAGTTTTATCAGAAAGCTCTTAAGACTCGATCCCTTCATGTCGCCATCTTGGCTCCGCCCCCCCACTTCCTTTTTTCAAGAATGAAAGGGAAAGAAACAAAATTGCTGAACAATCTTACCTGTTTTCCCAGCTCCACTTTCTCCAGTAATAAGAATACACTGGTCTTTATCTTGGTCCCTTAGGGATCTGTATGCTTCATCTGACAGAGCAAAGCTGTAAAAAAACATGAAGAAACAATCCTTAGAATTCATTTAATCCAATCCAATCACTAGTAGTAGTGGTTGATTCACAGTTAAATAACGATTAAATACTTTCTGAAACTCAACTAACATTGAGGATTCAATGGATAATATGGGACATTTCAAGTGTTTCACAAACCAAGAAAAGTTCTAAATAGCTACACTGTTTATAAAGGCTAATTAACATTTTCACTCATCATGTTCTATGGATTGGATTTACTCTAAAAAATGATTTATTCACAATGACTGTACTTTAATGACATATAATGCATCAGTTTGACGTGCCATATTTACTACCCCTGTTATTAAAGCCCAGAGAACTTTGAAAAACAAAGAGATGAGTAATATTCCAAGCTAAGAACTATATAATATCAAGATTAAGAAGCTAATATCAATCAGAGAAACTAACAGAAATATTCTGTCACATAAAAGAAAATATTTGCTCTAAGCATTACCCATGCTAATATTAACATTAGTCAAATGGCAAGTAGCAATATTAAAGAACTAACAGAATTGCCCACTTTCCAAACATATGGTAGACTCTTGATGATTCACCTGAAGCAAAACTGTTGAAATGCAGGGAAAGTTCATCACAGGCACCTACAAATGGAGTGACCATCATTTTTGTCCCTTCCACATATTGAAACCCGAGCCAAATTTCCCAGATACTTTTCCTGATTAGATCCTGTACTCATTAAGAGTAAGCATTCTACAGTACAAAGAAAATTTAGTCCCTGAATTTATATCCTAATTGTGTGATGCTAGAAAAATTTCTCATCTGTAAATACAAATACAATCTTTACTGACTACTTCAAGTATGGGGGATGGGGAGGAGTTCTCCATTAGCTTTTAAGTCCTAGACTATGTGAATTACCAAAATCTGCTACTTTGGGTCTGTTAGTTAATCTGAGAAATTAATCTAATATATACTTCACAGAATTTCACAGTTGACAGGGAGGCTTGGCAGACTTCAGTACAATGAAAAAGAAACCCTTTCTGCTTAAAAAAAAAAGTGGTCATCTTTGCATGATCCACTGCCTTTTGAAGCAGCCCCCACTCCACTTTTGGCTCTAATTATTAGGCAATTTTTCCCTACAAACAAACCTCAATTTGCCTCTTTGCAATTTCTACCCACTGCTAATTAAACCAATCTAATCCTTCTTCCACATGAACAACCTTGTTCACCCCCCCCCCCCCAGGCTAAAGTTTCTGACTTCCTTCCACTGATTCTTAGATCCAGGGGCCTTCACTATTCTACTGCACCTTATCTGAACAATATCCAAATTATTAATGTCCTTTCTAAACTATGTTGCCCAAAATTCAACAATACTCCAGACTTGTGGCTCCCCAAAGCAGAATACAATGGAACCACATCTTATTCCCCAAAGTTTTTATTCCTCTTTTAATGAAGCTTAATGACAGGAGCTTGTTTGCTCTCAGATGAGAATGATAATTCATTCTGAGTATGAAATCCACTAAAAGCAATTTTTGGATTAGTTGTGGTCTAACCATCTCTCTTGCTACAGAGTTTGATTTGAGCCTTATCTCCTAGGAAACAGAGATGCATTTTAATAGCAAATATTTAACCTAAAGCAGTTGATTCTGATGCCAGTAACTTCATGTACTGACAGGTGGTGTGGGCCATCTTTGGAGGGAACAAGGACTTTTCAGAATCCCTGCAATCATAAGACACGGGCATTGACTATTTCATCCAGACAGTGGGCTAATCCAGTGGTAGTGATGTAGTTAGCAGAATATTACCTACAATTTGGATTTTACTGATAACAGCAAAACAGACCTGGTCTTGTCAGTTAATGAATTATACCCATTACATTGCTATTTTTGAATTATTCCTCAAATATTTAGGAATAGAAATTATTATAGTACCTCATTTTTTGGAAATTTTCTAATCAAGTCACTGATCCTTTTTTTTTGTCCTTGAAAAACCATTTAACACTTCTTGAACAGCATGAGTATATAGGATCATTCTTGACTGCTCTATTCTATATTAACATATACACATACATAGATATAGGTGTATATGGGGGCTTTATGTGTTTATTACACACACACACACACACACACACCCTATACCTTGCCTAGGATCACAAAACTAGTTAAGTATCTGAGGCCAGATTTGAATTCACCAAGATGATTCTTCCAAGGAATCTTTATCCACTATATCACCTAGCTGCCCACACAGATGTATATGTGTACATTAACTTTAAGATACAAAAGTATTTTATTTTTTGGTGTTCATTTTTGCTAGAAGCTTATAAAATACCTAACAGTTCTGAGGCACCACAAATAGATCTTATATACATTATGATCTCATTTGAATTCCATAGCAACCTTGTTAAGTAGCCACAAGTATTATGAATTCCCACTTCATGGCTGAACATCCTAAGACTGAAAAGTCACCAAGCTAGCTGTCAGAGAAGAATCAGAATTGATGGTCACTGGCTGGCTACAAGTCTAGAATTCCATCTACACATGCTGCCAGCATTCAAGCAGGGTAAAACTGGAAGGAGGTAAGTGAGAGAAGGGGGGTTGATCAGGCCCTGAAAGAGAAGGAACAAGCAGGCTGGGAAATGCAGTGTTCACTCTTTCATAGTTCTTAGACTGAAATTGGCTCCAACCCATCCTTAAAGAGGGATTAAGCACATGAAACAGAAAATCAGAATCACAGTGTCATCCCTGATTTCTTCTTGCCCCATTCTCTCTACCCCAATCAAATTTTGACCAAATTTCTCATTACCATCTACTCATAAAAGTTCCCCAATAATGCTTTTCTGAAGTCCACCACTGACTGTATCAGTGATACCCAGGTGGTACAACCTAAGACATCCAACAAACCATAGTTGGAGACTAAGAAGTCAGAGCTAGTCTAACTGATTAGCAAGGAAATTAAACTGGAGAAGAAAACACTGTCCAAGTGAAGAAATGATTCTGAAAAATATAGGTCTTAAAAAAAACACTATACTGGGAACAAGTCACATCCCCCCCCCCTTCAATCTATAACAGTCAATATCAATTTAAAGTTTTATATTTTGAGATTAGCAACATTCTTAAAATTATTTAAGGTAGTAACAATCCTTTGATAGACTTCTTAAGTTTTAGCCTGAAGTCACTGCATATGAATTTGTTTTCACATACTCAAATCCTAGGATATTTTTAATTCACCTGAAAAAAAAACTAAAATGCACACACAAAAAAAAGATCCCTGTAACTTAAGGACTAAAAAATGAAGTCAGTCATAATGGATACACTGCCTTCTATTTTTTAATAAATAGTTCAACATACATTGCATCTCTATCGGTTGCTAGATTAAAAAAGGCCCATGTAAGTCTACCATAACTACAAATGGCCAAGGTCACTGCTTAGCTCAGGCAAATTTTCTAACATGATATTATGATACATATCATTGGGTTTTCATTAATCAACAGACAATCATAAAAAAAGCCTACACTATTAAAAAGAGGACTGGCTCTCCCCAGAGAATGACACTTAAATCCCTTCACTACTATTTCTATGCTTGTGAAACTATGAATATATTCCCCTGTATTCATCTTAGAGTAGCAGGAAAGATAAAAACTAAATAGGTGTCAGTGATTGTCTCCCTAATACTTTTGAAAGTAGTTCTCTACAAAATGTGTCCTTTAATGAATTTTCCTTCCTCTTCCACTCTTTTAAATCTCAGAACAGTGCTGCATTAATAAGAATAACATAAAAACATCTCTCAATTACTTCTAAAGCTGTTTATTAGAAGACTGTTTTCTTTTTCCATTTATTTTCTTTATCTCTTGCTAAGAAAAGTACCAATAGCAAAGAAGGTAGGATGAATTCGTGAACTGGACTGTCATGACTGACCTCAAAATTAATGAAGAAGGATGTTTAACTGAAGGGGATTGGGAAAGTGGTAAAGCAAACAGAAAAAGAAATAAGAGAACAATGGGTCATAAGGAATGATGGAGTAAAAGATCCAAGAAATCAGAGGTACTCAAGACTCAAGTTCAATGAGATTTCCATGAAAATGAAAAAACGAGAGATTGCAAAGTTGATTCCTTCAGTATTCCCTTCAAAAATAAAAGAAATAATAACAGCTATAAAAGATTTACTTGTGGACTAAGTACTTTACAATTATCATCTTCTTTGGTGTTCAAAATATTATGAAGTAGGAGCTATTGCCACCACCATTTATTACACTTCAGAAAATGGAGGCAAACAAATGGAGGTTAAGTGACTTACCTGGGATCACACAGCTAATAAATGTTTGGGATTGGATCTGAAGTCAAATCTTCCTAAGAACAATAATATGCAGTTCAGTGGTGTGGCCTGGTGTTTGAATCCAAGATGAGCTCAAACTCCTTTGAACTGATTAGCTATGTGATCCAGACCAAGGCATTTCAAACCCTTAGCCTGTTTCTACATCTGTAATAATAGCATCTCTCTAGGATTACTGGAGAAGCAAATGGGTTAATATTGGTAAAGTGTTTTGCTATTCTTAAATTATTTTATAAATGATGCTAGCTGGTAGAAGTAGTAGCAGCAGAAGAAAAACAAGTACTAGCAGTGGAAGTAGTAGTAATACTGGCATTAGCAGCAGTAGTGGTAGCAGCAGCATTTCTACTACTGATAAAAATAGTAATAGTATTATAGCATAGTACAAATTGCTTATGTTTGCGAAGCACCAGGCATAAATAATCTCATTGGATTCTCAGAAAAGTCTTGTAGGTAAGTGTCACAAATGCTATCATTCCCATATTAAAGTTCAGAGGTTAAGCCCAGGCTGATACAATGATAAGAATCTAATAAAGGATTCATAGTAAGGCTTGTCTGACTTCAAGTCTGCTTACTCGTATATCCTGCTTCTTGGCCATGTGACCTTAAGATGTTCTCTCTAGGCCTCAATTTCATTTGTAACATAGGAATGGCAATAGCTTCCTTGTGACAAACAATAATTCAGGATCATATATCCAGATCTGATTAGACCTCAGAAGTCATCAAATCCAAAGCCTTTGTTATAATAGAGAAAAATATGTGACTTGCCCAGTATACAAAGCATCATGATTTGAATTCAGGTTCTCTGATTCCAGAGTCAGTGATCTTTCCACTATACCCTACTGTCCATGAATGGTAAAGTCCTAAACAGATACAGGACTATGGCTCTATTGTTGGGGGGGGATTGGGTAGACTTATGCCTTGAAACTACTAAATCAGTAGGATGGGGATGATACTCTACTACTTGTGCTGTTCCATATTCTTACAAACATGATTATTATCTTGAACAAAATTTCTTCAAATCTTATTCTAGGGGCAGCTAGGTGGAGTAGTGGATAAAGCACCAGCCTTGGAGTCAGGAGTACTTGGGTTCAAATCTGGTCTCAGACACTTAATAATTACCTAGCTGTGTGGCCTTGGGCAAGCCACTTAACCCCATTTGCCTTGCAAAAATCTAAAAAAAAAAATCTTATTTTAATTTGCAGTCTTTTATATGAAGCTTCCATGTGATCATGCATTTCCTATGCCCATCTGTT